>NW_012110907.1:533290-584646 GCF_000951045.1 Mandrillus leucophaeus | reverse complement strand
TTTCAAGTTCTCTAAAAGCTACATTTGTGGTTTACCAAATTGTTTTTTTTTTTTTTTTTTTTTTAATTTTACAGACATGAAGCCAGTCATAGGTCAATTACCAGAACCACATCTCTTGGCCTTAATATAAAATTATATAATACTTTTAACAAATGAATATTTTTATATTATGAAACCCCACATTTTTAACATGAAGCCTCTGAGGATCTTCAGACTCATGCTATATGTAGTGTCACGTCATTCCTAACCGACTACTGGCATCTCTCTTGGTAGATTGTCTATGGTTCAAAGAACTTGTGTGATGGATATATTTGCTAGTACAAAACAAGGATATGCCTGCATGTAATCACAGTTCACATCTCCTTGCAATGAGAGTAAAGGAGTAAGGGCTAGTTCTCGTGTTTGTAAGGGTCTGCACCTGACTAATGAGAAATGTACAAATAATTATTTAATGACAATATTTAAATAAATACTGAATGAAAAAATATTGTGTGATCTGGAAACTGCTGAAGGATATTTTTCTGGTTATCTATTGTTGCATGGATATTGTTGCCCTCAGAGGTGGGTAGAAAATGGTATAAATATTGTATATAAAATAAGTTGAGAAAAATCGAATAATGTTAAAAAGTCATGATGTCTCAAGTTGCTTGTCTCTGAAAACTTCCACCTTAGCACTTTGGGGCCAAAATAATCTTCCTTACACTAATACTATTCAAAATAATCTTCCTTACACTAATACTACTTAGTCCTAGAGTGTGTTGCCATGTCAACCACCCTCTCTATTAACTCTTACTTTCACCTAGATTCAAATCTTTTCTAATATACCTATTGTTGTATACATATCTGAGATCAGCATAATTGCAGTACGTCATACTGTTTAAATTAACGTGTTTTTGAATCAATATTAGGTTCAAATTGTATCTCACACCTTATTAACCATAAGATCATAGGCAAGTTTCATAACCTCTCAGAACTTATTTCTCCACATTTATAAAATAGAAACAATAATGACTAACCAATTCAGTTATGTTGAACATTTAATGATAATTATAATAGAAATACAATGATAGTACTGTATCTGGAATTGGTGGGTTCTGGGTCTCACTGACTTCAAGAATGAAGCCGCAGACCACCCTCGCGGTGAGTGTTATAGTTCTTAAAGATGGGGTGTTCCGAGTTTGTTCCTTCATACGTTCAGATGTGTCTGGAATTTCTTCCTTCTGGTGGGTTCGTGGTCTCACTGTCAGGAGTGAAGGTGCAGACCTTTGTGGGGAGCGTTACAGCTCTTAAAGGCAGCACCTCTCGAGTCTGGAGTTGTTCGTTCTTCACGGTGGGTTCATGGTCTGGCTGGCTTCAGGAGTGAAGCTGCAGACCTTCCTGGTGAGTGTCACAGCTCATAAACTCAGCATGGACCCAAACGGTGAGCAGCAGCAACACTTATTCACAGAGCAAAAGTACAAACCTTCCACAATGTGGAAGGGCACCAGAGTGGGCTGCTACTGGCTGGCTTGGGCAACCTGCTTTTATTCCCTTATCTGGCCCCACCCACATCCTGCTGATTGGTCCACTTTACAGAGAGCTGATTGGCCCATTTTGACAGAGTGCTGATTGGTACGTTTACAATCCTTGAGCTAGACACAGAGTCACAATGTGCTAGTTAGCTAGCTACAGAGTTAGCTAGATACAGATTACCAATTGGTGTGTTTACAAACCTTGAGCTAGACATAGAGTGCTGATTGGTGCACATACAATCCTGCCGCTAGCTATAAAAGTTCTCCAAGTCCCCATCCTGTTCAGGAGCCCAGCTGGCTTCACCCAGTGGATCCTGCACCAGGGCTGCAGGTGGAGCTGCCCGCCAGTCCCAAGCCGCGCCTGCACTCTTCAGCCCTTGGGCTGTCCATGGGACCGGGTGCCACAGAGGAGGAGGCGGCACCCATTGGGGAGGCTCAGGCCGGGTGGGAGCCCACCACAGGGGGTGGAGCTCAGACACGGGTGGAGCCGGGAGGTAGTCAAACCCAGCGAGAATTTGAGTGCAGCGCCAGCAGGCTGGCACTGCTGGGGGACCTGGCACAACCGCAGCAGCTGCTGGCCCGGGTGCTAAGCCCCTCACTGCCCTGGGCCGGCGGTGCCGGTAGGCCGCTCAGTGTGCAGGACCCGCAGAGCCCGTGTCCCGGGAGCTCACACGGGCCTGCAAGTGCAGCCCCGCCGCCCATGCCTCTCCCTCTACACCTCTCCACAAGCAGAGGGAGGAGGTTCCGGTCCCAGCCATACCAGAGAGGGGCTCCCACAGTGCCGTGGCAGGCTGAAGGGCCCTTCAAGCACCGCCAGAGTGGACGCTGAGGCCGAGGAGGCTCTGAGAGTGAGGGCTGCTAGCACTTTGTCACCTATCAGTACAAGACCAGAATCCCTTGTTTTAACTTGTAAAATCCAGAGATTTTTGAAAACTTAAGAATCGGAAAGGTATATTTGGTGTCAAAATCTCGCATGAAATGATGTGATATAATGCTATTTTACATGTATATACAAATATTTCAGATAGGGTGGTCACATAAGACTTCTCTCATAAAATGTTCTGTTCAGAATGTGTATATATATACAGCATATATATACACATATGTGTATTCTGTGACTATGTATACACTTTCTACAGAATTATTAATGTATTTAGTTCCCAGACTCAGCCTTAAATTCATTATAAGATTTTGTGGACCTGCAATAATAAAGAACCTTTAATTATTTTTTTTGTTTGTGTTCTTTCTTCCTTCTTTAATAGAAGGGGAATAATCTAAGTAGCACTGTGGTGGATGTTAACTGAGGCTAACCTTTGTAAGGAATTAGGAGGCAGAACTTCATGTCTTCCAAGTTGTGTTTTCAGACAGTGATGTTAAAAGGTAGAAAAGGCAAAGCAATGTAGATATGCAACTTTATGATTTCCCAACATTGATTTGAAATGAAACAGTGGGAGAAACAAGCAGAATTCAGATGCTCTCTCAACCTCATGGCTCAATTAGAGTCATATAACTAAAATTCTTCCTTGAACTTGCTCAGTTTTTGACAAGGCACAAGCATTTTATTAATTTTTCCTCTGGTGTGGTCCTCAGTGAACCATATATAATTACAGAGTTACTCTTTATCGAATTTGGAGGCTTTTTCCTCTTCATTATTTAACATAAATTGTGAGTCTCATTGCCAAAACATTAGAGGATGTATGAGGACTTTAACCTCAGTTGTGTGCTGTGCTTATTTTGTTCAGCCTCTAACTGTAATCTTGGTGCTCTTCATTTTTGTGGTCACAAAAATATCAATATTTTTAGGTCCTCCCTGTTGATATTGCTGTGGCTCTATAAGTTTCTGTGGATCTGTACACTTCCCCTGCTTTATAGTTTCACTTGTGATATTTCCTTAGTCTTGGTACTACTTTTTTCTTGAAATTCAAAACAAATACATTCCACTCAGCAATTATTACTATTATTATTAATCTGATGAAAAAGCTATGGAAGTCAAGATTTTTTTTTCTTTTAGAAACATTGCCAAGTACACTAAAAATAAACTAAAATTAAATTTAAAACAAAATAACTTAAAATCTTATTTAGCAATTTAACTATTAAAATAAATTAGATATTTGATCTAAATTAGATTTCTGCTTATAATAGTTTCTAATCAGGATGATCGATAGTAATAATGCATTTTTAAAAGTACAGGGGAAAAAACTCATTTATTGTAAACTTACATTTATATATTTAATTACTTTTTTAATTCAATAAATAATCCTTTAATTAGTGTTAGTCAACTCACGGAATAACATCATTCTATAAGCACAAAAATTAAAAACTAATGAAGTTAATTGTTAGCTTTTAAAAGAATAGACTTATATATACCACAGATAAACACATTATGTAGTATTTTACAATGAGATCTAACCATAAAAATACTAACAATTACTGTCCCATAAACTAAATGTATCTTTTAAAGGAAAACTTTTATGCAATTGAATTAAATGTATAAGGCTGATTCATTGATTACAAATAGATCTAGAAAATAAAAAAGAAAGGCATTTTCTTGGGAAAAGTATTGTGCTAAACAAAGAAATGTGCAGGTATCATATCAGTGAGTTAACTCAGTGTTCTCATATACTAACTAAACAGCTCAAAGATGTCAGGAATCAGTCTGTGCATACATAAATTCAGAAAATAATATTTGTAGTGGTGTGTAGTAAAGATGTCTGTCAGAGTAGATTTTAATTCACTTCAAAAATTTAATGTAATTAAAGTTTTTAATTTTCAACAATATTTTTTCTACCATAGTGGTATTAGTCTGTTCTCATGCTACTAATAAAGACATACCTGAAACTGGATAATTTATAAAGGACAGAGATTTAATTGATTCACAGTTCCATGTGGCTGGGGAGGTCGCAAAATCATGGCAAAAGCAAAGGAGGAGCAAAGTCATGCTTTGCTTTGCTCCTTTGTAAAACCATTAGATCTCATGAGATGTATTCACTATCATGAGAACAGCCTGAGAAAGCCCCACCCCCATGATTCTATTACCTCCCACTGTGTCCCTCCCATGACACGTGAGAATTATGGGAGCCTACAATTCAAGATGAGATTTGGGTGGGGACACAGCCAAAACATATGAATAATTAATACAAAATGCTGATTTGGAAAGCAGAAATTAATAACACAATGTCCTAATTCATTTTATTAGAGTTTTGAAAATTGATTGCCAATGTAATTTTTATTGATTTTCAAAAAATAAATTATAATTTTTCATTTTTATCATCCTGTATTGTATGTTTACTTTTTCTATACAATTTATACATTTTTTCAGATAAATGATTAGTAATTTTTATGAAACAATGACCTCTAATCACTAATTTAAATATATTTTCTTTAGAGAAAAAAATTATACATGTTTTATTCATCAACAAATATTTATCTTAAGCCTTCATGAAGGTATTTACATTTAACATGTGAGAGCTTTTTATGACATCTGTTATTTAGTTTGGTGTTCTATTTTCTTTATATTTATAAATATCTTATAATTAACATTCAAGTGTAATTGGTCAATCACCACCAAATTTCACGCTAACTCCTACGTGACCAAGTAGTACAATAATCTTAATGCTAGCTACCTGTTCACATCTTTTCCCATGAAATGATCCTGTGGATTTTCAAGAAGTCCAGAACTTGAGGCAAATATGTAGATTACCAGGAAGGGAATCAGAAGTTCTTTAATTATGAGTTGCAGAACATCAAGCTTGAAATTGGCAAAACAAAACAAAAAAGAGAGCGAAAAGGAGGAAAACCCAACTTTCTTCTGCATTAAGAAATACAAGGTCGTTTTCACCCCAAAAGAATGACCTAAAACACACCTTTAAATCTAGTATTGATTACACAGAATTTATTTATTTATAGTAGAAAACATATTTTCAAGGCAAATTCTAACTAGATTGAGTGTTAGAAATTCTCAGGCACACTAGCTTTTGATTGCTTAAGTTTCAGTCATGCAAAGCTGTCAGCAAAGTTACATACATTTTATTTTTAAATTTCTACAAAGGTGGTCTGAACAATTCTTATTAGTTATTACTTTTTCAGTCCCCAAACATCTTTTCTAAATAATTCATTTCTAGGCATGCCTATTTTTACTGAAATATAGTAGAGGATACTTCATTCAACAAAACTCATTGAGTTTGCATGTTATAGCTACTTCTTCATTTGGTACAAACTTGCTATCTATATAGTAAACCATTTTATTTTTTCTTCCTTTAAAAAAAAAAAGCACTGATTAAACACAGTAAGAAACTACAAAGTGAAACTTTATAAGAAGTGAAAATAATTTAACAATAAGTATAAGTTTTGAGATTCTCAAAAGTATCAAAAAGTATTTATTATAAAGTGTCTTCTGTTTTTTTTTAACATGTTCTCTGCCAATAGTCCCAGTCAGAAGAATGACAAATAGATTGCATCATAACTGTATAATTTGAAATACTTCTGCTTTTTTTTTCCAACCAGCCTATCAGCAGTGTGATTTTTAAAGTTATATGCTAAAGCAGGGTGTTCACTTTGTAGACAGAACCAAGCTGATTAAAATGGAAAGTTTAAATCCCACCTATGTCTAGCAAAGCTTCAAAGGATCACCACATACAGTTGAACGTTTTGCGAAGATAGCTTGTGGGACCACAAATATAATTTGCTTCAGTGATTATCCATAATAAGATCAAAATTAACTTTTATAGGGCATTTACAGTGTGTCTAGTATTATGTCGTAGGAAACCACATATTATTTTATATACCTCTAACAATATCCCATAAATCAGATCTTACCTACAACATTTAATGGATTGAAAAACAGTAACAAAAACAAAACGTTTAAACTCTGAAAATTACTGTATGATTTGCCAAAAATAGTGTGGACAGAAAATGGCTGACCAAGACCAGAGCCAGGTTTGAATTCCATGGCCAAATATTATAGTAGATAAATGTTTCTGTTAACATATGTGTAACAGGATAAGAATTCCAGAAAGCAACATCATGTATTATTTTCCTTTCATATTCAATTCACTTGAGTGACTTTCATTTCTGAATTCCATAGAGATGTTCCACATGCAAAAATAATATGACTTAGTTTATTTACATAAATCAAGATGAAATAACTTGTTTAAATAGCCAAGTTGGTACATATAACAGTCTCTTTAGGAGTCACTAACGTAAAGACTACCATCAGTTCTGGGACAATGTTTAGTTTTGAGAAATATCTGAAATTCAAAGAAAATACTTCATTTACTCACAGTCGTTTCATAGCATTATTCATACTTATTTGTGAGACAAAAACTTCTCTCAGTACAGTTATGTCTGCAAATTGTGCATTCAGAAAACCTTTTTTATAAAATATAATCATAATTCAGATATAATATTGTGAAATGTGCATGGTGCAAAGTATATTATTCACATAAAATAAGTTTTATTATGACAATGTATACGTAAAGGTGTATCAGAAAAGATAGAATTTATTGTTTCTCCATAGTTTTTCCTTTGGTGGCATGCTTGAGCTTGTAGAGCTGGTCATATCCTGAAGAGTGCTCCAGCAGGGGGAACCTCCCCACTATGCTGTTTTATACATTTATACCCTGGGTGTAGGGACACTTGGTTTTCTATATAACCAGGGGATTTCTTAGCCCAGGAAGTAATGCTGCAGAGTCTTCATTGCTCATTCAGGAGGGCTTCATAATAACTTTCTTCCTGTCAGTGGCAGTACACTCTCCTCCTCCTCTGTCTTCTGTAATCTTTTGCTTTGTCCAGCAAAACCAGCTAATGTCAACTGTCCCAGGAAAGAAACGAAAAAAGCTCTCCTGTCCATCAGTTTGTTTCTTCTTATGTAAAAGCAATTCTTTACAAAGTATATATTCTTTAAATGGTAAATTATTAAATTATCTTACAATAATATCACATTTTCCCTAAGTTTTGGCTTAAATGTGAGTACTCCGAGAAGAAATTGAGTAGTAGGACAGACAGAAGACAGCTGGAATGGAAAATCAAATGAAAGAGCGCATAGATAAATTACATGGATGCAGACTACAAAGAGACTGATCTATGGCTAATCAATATTAACATTTGCTGGGTCAGCAACTCACGGATATGTTAGCATTTTTAAGACCTCATTTGCTTGCTAAACCTACTTAAAACATGCGTTTAAATATAAGGTATTCTGACAACTAAAAATCATTCTGTAAAAGATACTATCCTGAATAGCAGCAATTCTTTGAGTGATGGATTCTGAGGAAAACTTTATATAAGTCTAAACCAAAAGGAGAGACATAATCTAATAGAAAATAAATATTACGATGTGACATATATTAAAGGCAGAAATATTAATATTTGTGAGAACAAATGAAACAGAAACTGAAGCAGAGAACATATTAAAAACAAAATAGAATGATTTTGAAATTAAAAGATAAATCCCCAATTAAGAGTAGAAAATGTATGTCTGTATCATAACCATATGGAAAGTGAAAAAGCCAATGGAATATAAAACTCAACAGAAAAAGAATGAAATTCTTAACAGTGTATAAAAAATAAACTTTTTGAAAAGTGGTGTTAGGTTAACTGGTTAGCTATCTGAAAAAGAGATAAAACTGTTTCACTTCCTTACATAGAAACCTGGTTTAAATTCCAGATAAGTCAAACTTTTAAATGCATATTTATGACTCTATATTCATATTAAACATAGATAAGTGGCTATATAGCAAGGTAGGGGAAAAACTGTAACTCAAACTCCAGAGGCAATAAAGTTAATGATGTATATACATAAGATTAATTAAAATTGTTTAAAATGTTTTTTCATGGCAAAAAAAATCGTAGAGCAAAAGACAGATGAAAAACTGTGAAAATATTTGCAAGTTACATTGCAGAACAATGATTTCTAATAATAGAGAATTAAAATGAAATCACCTTTGCAAAAACCATGACAGAGAAAGAAACTGGACATTGCTTATTCCACCTTGCTTCTAACCTCAGGAACTAACTGCTTTTGTTACCTTTAAAACAAACATTATAAAAGTCCCTTCCGGAAACTAATCATGTCCTTGTGTGGGGACTAAAACTGCCTTTGTAAGACTAATGAAAGGCCACAAGGTAGGATTATGGAAGGGGCCTGAATTCTGCTAAGATTTAGGTGTAGCTAAATAATAAGCAGACATTGTCCCCTTGCATGTTTTTCTATGATTCCTTACTGCTCAGGAGTCTTGTAGCCAGAGGCCAAAAGATTTGTAACTTCCCCAATTGCTCCTATAGACCAACATCACTATTGTAAAACTTAAGACCGGTCTTTGAGATATTTTTCAGGGTTTTACATTCTGGAGATCAACAGACTCCACTTGGACCCACCTGGACCCATAATTCATACTAAAGAACTGATTCAAGTAATCCTGTTGCCTCCACCCAGAAATTGACTTAATGCACAAAGATTATTTTGAGCCCTCTATGATTTCTTCTCCAACCCAACCAGTCAGCATTCTTCATTTCTTAGCTCCCTGCTAGCTAAACCATGTTTTTAAAATGCTAACCTCTGAATTCTCAGGAAGGTGGATTTGAGAACTGTCTCCTGCCCTTCTGTGTGGCTGGCCCTGTGATGAACTCTTTCTTTGCTGCAATGCCTGCTATTCCTAGTGTACCCACTGGCTTTTCTGGGTAGCAGACAAAATGAACCCATCAGGCTGTTATAAAAAGACCAATAAACTAGACAAAAAACATGGAGATTTACTGAAAATCACTGACATGGGGCAGATTGATTAAAAAGATTTGAAAAGGCATACAAAATTTATTTAACATGTATACATGAGAGCCTTCATAATAAAGGCCCAACCCCACAACAAGGTACAGAAACTTATGTACCATCTTGAGGTTACAGAAATAATGCTGGCTCAGAGCATGGCCCCTAACAGGTTAATGGTGGTACATCACGTTTTACTGGCAAGACAGGTAGTAAGAGAAAGAGTAAAGGAGGCTTGGCTAGCAAAGGTGGTCTTGCTATGTAGATGAAACCTCACTGGTAGCAGTTCTCAGAAAGAATAAATGATCAATGTTTTCTTCAGACCTTTAAAGATATCAGTCTCAATTAATCTCTTCTAGATCTGGACAAGAGAACACTTGGATTCATCAATAGAGATTCTCTTCAGATGCAAATTTCCCCCAGATTGAAACAGCTTTGCAAGCCCACTTCAGTTGACTGGGCCTGTGACAGTCATCTCAAAATAGGTCAAAGAAACATATTTTGGGGTAAAATATGTTTGTTTACTTCACATTATTAGCAGTTTAGAGAAAATGAATGCAATTGGCCCATCAACATAGTAAAATGGTGAATTTGAAACTGCACAAATAAATCATTTCTCAGAATTATGAGACAAAACATCCAAAAGATGGACATATATACTCTGAGATGGAGATGCTTATATTTTGCTGATGAACATGTAAAATGAAACAACTCTTATGAAGGGATTTTGACAATATCTAGAAAATTTACTTGCACATTTTCCTTTTATCCCAGTAATCTCACTTCCATGAATCCATTTGCAAAAAGCACTAACAGAATCAATCATAAGAATGAAGACAGAAAGACCTAGGAGTGAAGATATCCTTTGCAACATTAATTATAATAGTGAAGGACTGAAGAAAAAAAAAAGTCATTCAACGGGGAATTATGAGACAGAGCAGAGCTTCCTCTTAAGGGTCTGCTGACTCCCACCCTTCCAAGTATGAAAATACAGGAAAATCTTGAGTGTCTTCAAGGGAAATTTCAGGCACCTAGCTAGCCTTGAAAAGCCTGGCTCCTCTACACAGCCAAAGACAGCCAAAGACAGCCAAAGACAGCCAAAGGCAGCCAAAGACAGTAAAGGGAGTCCCACTTGTACTGCTATCACTGTCAGAGCCAGGGACTCCTTACCAACCATGGAGATGGTTCCTGCTTCCTCACTGCCTTTCTTGTTCAAAGCTTGCATTATCTTTTAGAAACATCTTATACTGACAATAGTGCTCTTTCCTTTTTAGTTTAACGATATTATTTACACATAACAGGATTGCAGTTCATGAACAGCATGTTCAATATCAGCAACGTTAGAGTCTTATCCAAGGAGTAAAAAATAGAGTAAACTTAAACAATATTTTTGCCCCTAGCTTTGTGGTCAGTGACTCTGCAGGCCACTCTTCAACTCTGACTTGCTACTCCTTTACTGCGTAGTCTGACACTAAATTGGTTTTCAATGCCATGATCCATTTCATCTGCAGATGCCTACTATAGATCTTAAAGTCATCTAAAGTTTAAACACCCAAATTTTTAACTGTCTGATCCTGGCAACTCTCCTGGGCAACACATATTATGGCCTGGCTCAACTGTACCTTTTTGTTGTTTTGGCTATAGTAGAACTCTACTTAAATTATATAAATAATAAATGTGCTTTTGTAAATGGGTAATAAGGACGGACAGCGAATCTGGTTCTGAAAACTGGGAAGGTATTGTGATCCATAGCAGGTGTAAGCTTACGTTGCCTCAGCTAATCAAAAGGACTCCCAGACTTCTAAAACATATTTATGTGAGACTTTAATAAAAGTAAAGGATGTGGTAGAACCAGACAAAGAAGGGATAGGTTATGATTTGATTGATGGTGCCTCCTCTAAACTTTAAGTGAAAATGTAATTCCCAATGCAACAGATGTGGCCTTTGTGCGGTGTTGGCAGAACCCTCATGTATGGGATTAGTGCCCTTTTAAAGGGTCTTGGGATTGAAGGGAGCACTCTCTTGTCATTTCACATTCCACTGTGCAAGGACGCAGTGATTCTCCACTCTGGAAGATGCACCAATAAGGTGCCACTTTAGTAGCAGAGAGTAGCCCTCACCAGATACCAATTCTACTGACAGTGATCTTGGACTTTGCAACCTCCAGAATGGTGAGAAATAAATTTTTGTTCTCTATAAATTACCCAGTCTCCGGTATGGTGTTATAGCAGCACAGATGACCTAAGGCAACGGGCAACCACCAGGGGCCTGAGAGACTTCTAGGAGAGGTTCCCTAAGATCTTACTCACACAAGACACACTTTTTCTCTGGTATATGAAACAGCATGTTGTGTGTAATGCATTTGGGTTCCAGGGGAGATCAGGAAAAAGTTTTCCAGCAGGGTGTTCTGTACCTTACTGGTCATATCCAAATCAGGTTACATAACTAGTAAAATGAGATTTCAGTTGTCAATGTGAATCAACAATGTAGACAGCTAGTTCTGGGTATCTCTAAAATACCACAATAAAATCAACTTGCTTAATTAT
Organism: Mandrillus leucophaeus; assembly: GCF_000951045.1. Lineage (NCBI taxonomy): Eukaryota > Metazoa > Chordata > Mammalia > Primates > Cercopithecidae > Mandrillus > Mandrillus leucophaeus. The sequence goes on along the minus strand of NW_012110907.1, from coordinate 572,830 downwards.
TCACCATTTTTCTTTTTCTTTTTTTTTTTTTTTTTTTTTTTTTTTTTTGACAGCGTTTTGCTCGTTGCCCAAGCTGGGGTGCAGTGGCACAATCTTGGGACACTACAACCTCAGCCTCCAGGGTTCAAGCGATTCTCCCACCTCAGTCTCCGGAGTAGCCGGGATTACAGGCACCCGCCATCATGCCTGGCTAATTTTTGTATTTTTGTAGAGACGGGGTTTCACCATGTTGGCCAGGCTGGCCTTAAACTCCAGACCTCAGGTTATCCGCCCACCTTGGTCCCCTAAAGTGCTGGGATTACAGGTGTGAGCCACCACGCCCCGTCTTGCTTAGCGTTTCTTGCCTTTATTTTGAAAAGGGGTAATTAGCAGTCTTTGGGGGCATATCCAGAGACAAATAGCTGTTCCAACCCAGTTCTAAAATAACGTTCTTAACATGAAACTTCTTTTTTCGTTTGTCTCATTCTAGAGAAGTATTCTTTCTTTTATATCTTCATCTTTAAATATTCCCTTTCTTAGCACCCTCTGCTTGGACGTAGCCTAATATTGTTATCAGCCCTACCTAAAAGACTCTACTGTTCAAGAGGCCATTATCAACATAGGCTTCATCTCAGAACTTCTGTATGAGGGAAGTTAAATATTTGCCCACCAGCAAATTGATTGTTTGTAGTTGAGCTATGTATCCACTGATAGTCCATTCAACTGTTGGTGAACAGATTTGGATCATACAGTACGAACATAATATAGTTAAGAGAAACTTTTGAAATGTGCAAGCTCCCTTCAAATTGCCATTACTGTCTTAGTAATCCAAAATAATTGTTTACAGACTGCTTTATGGGGGTCATAGAAGAACTTTGTGGCTGGGATTAAATGGCAAATGCCGTAAACCAGCTGAGCTCTGAGATACTCAATTCCCAACTTCAATAAGAGAACGACTCAATTTTTATCTATTTTAAATTCCCCCCAAAAAATACTTTAAAATATACGTATATATAAGAAAATAGTTATTTCTTGAGGCTAAATATCTGCCATAAAAAAGGGAGGGGGATGTTATTCTTGAATTCATCCTCAACTTTTTATTAGAACAATGAGAAAAGTTATTTCATGATCCCAATGTTTTGTCTTTTACATAAAATATATTTCAAATATATATATGTATATATATATATATACACACACACAATGTTAAATAAAATAAAGTTTTAAAAAGTCCTCATGAAATTTCAATAAAAATTAATTTGCTTATTTAATGTAGTCATTTTGCCATGGGGGAATGGGGGAGGTTAAGACAAGATGATAGAGAAAAATAGGCGAAAATATTATCTCAGGTAACTAAGAAAACATTTATACTACTCTTCTCTTTCCTTTGCCTAGACTTACAGTAGGGTAAATATTCCATGGTCCCACTGATTACAATTTTAAAACAGGCAAATTACTCCATTGTATGAGAAGTCATGATAGTGACCAGCTTTGGGAGAGGTGGGGTGATAACAGGAGGGTGATTAAGGATGAATTCTGAGATAATTGTAATACCCTACTTTTTTTGTCTGTTGGGGCCACATTAGTGTATTCACTTTGGAACTTCATGTAGCTATATGTTAATGATCTTTCCGCTTCAGTGTTTATATGTTATTTTTTCCTAAAAACATTTGTTTAAAAAATATCAAAAAATAAAAGTTGAATCAAGGGGAGACATATTTTCATGAGGTCTAAAGAAAGAAGCAGGGAGTGAACAGTAGTGAGGGAAAAAAGAGAAAGGAACCACTTAGGCAGATAGCTAGGACAAGTCCTCAGTAGAATTTCTTTTTTTCTAACAAAGGAACAGTCTGAAAGATCAGGCTGCAAGCATAGGTAAGGAGGCAAGGTCCGCCCTAAAGATCCTTCTTGTGTAACCAACAAGGGTCACGTATACAAGGTATGATTCAGAGCACATTCCTTTCCTCTTCTGGACATACTCAGATAAGGGTGTTTGCACGGAAGAGGCAGAGGGTTGGGATTGCTTGAAACATGCCTAGCAGGAGTAACACAGAACCCAGCATGTCTGCAGTGGAGAATTCTGTTCCCTTACACATGCACAGTAAGAGAAATTAAACAACATGGAGTAACCTAGGCTAAGAGTCCTCATGTGCACTAAACGGACAGGGAGGAGCTGTTGTGAATTCATGCCTCATGCAAATGAATCACCTAGTCCTAAATGGATTTTCATGCCTTATGTAAATGAAATATCTCACTTTACTAGGCTGTTTATAAAAGCCTCTGTATTTGACTGTAGAATAGCAACCCTCTTTCAGGCCCCCTCTCCATTGTGGAGAGCTTTTCTCCTTTTGCTTATTAAACTTTGTCTCTGACCTCATCCTTGTGTTCCTGCTCTTAATTTTCTTGGTGGTGAGGCAAAGAACTCCAGGTCCTACTTCAAACAACAAAACTGAAACATTGTGGTGCATTGTCAAATCTGTCACAGTAGCTTCAGACCCTGAAATCTATGAACATCAGGATAGCACCCAAGTTATTCTCCATGTATTCCCAGGATATGGGTTAGTAATGAGCAACAAGTATACACTAATTGAAGGGGTGTTTGAGGACTGAGTGAATGAATGAGGTTCAAATGCCTCAGACACTAATTAGGTCTAGAAAGCAATAGCTAGATTTTACACAAAGGACATTTGTAACAAAAAAAAATGGAAAGGTTTTAATAAAGTGATAGTTCATGGCTTAAGAATTGAATGGCAAGTGAAGAATTAGACATTGGGAGGCAAAGCTGCTTTCGAAAAGTTTGCCTATCCAGAGAGGAAGCAAAATAATAGTTGCTTGAAGCAAGTACTGTGGAGGGAATACAGTGAAATACTTTCAAGTTGAAATTAGTATGTCGCAAGAGTAATGGCTAGTAATTCATTTAGTGGCTACTCTGTTATATCTACTTCATCTCACCTGGTCTTTGCAAAATTTAATTAAGCTGATGATATGATTTCAATTAAAAATGTAAGGAGACTGAAGTGTAGTGAATTTATGTAGCTGTTCACTCCCTGTTAGCTACTGCATTGAAGGGTCGGTGCCTCACATAGAACCTAGCACACAGGGCATGCCCCCAAAATATTTGTTAAATTATAGTTAACAAGAGTGAATACAAAACAGAGAGAGAAGGAAAGAAGAGAGAAAAAAACACACAAATTTCTTTGAATGGAAAGTTTATACTCTTTTCCTCTGAGCCATGTTTATGGTATGCTTAGATTTTCTTTATAAAGGATAGGACAATCTTAAACTCTCAGTTACATATGCTAAAGAAAATTTTAATAAAAATGTTCCAAAATATCATTGCCTCCCAAATCATGTTGGCATCCAAAAATGGGTGAATATATATTGCGAAAGTGAAAAGAACCTTTTCCTTGTTACTGTTTTCCTTGTAACATCACTTAATCTATGTACTAAAACTCCTACCCTGAGCTTCAATGAACACATACAAGACTGATTTGCTCACCCTGAATTCCACAAGGGAATGACTGGAGTTTAGATTTATAATGAGATAGATAAGGATAGAAGCAGGAATTATGACAGCTCAGCTTTACTCATTAAATATTATAACCAGCAGATGCTGTCTGTATCTAACAAAGACAGTAAGATAAGAAATAATCACTTTCAACTCCTATGTATTATTTTATCCTCTTTCATCTTCTATAATTCATAAAGCTACTTGATAGGATTTTGGAGCTTATAGTCTTAAACTTATAACTATTGTATAATTTAATTTCACACAACTGGGCCACCTTATTTAAATTCTCATTACATTGGCATTTTCGAAACTTATGGAGTCCTTTGAGATTACCGCAGTTTGCCAGAAAATTATTAAACATAGTTTGGATTCATTATAAAGGCTGAAAATCATTACCTTTGAAAATTTTTTGGTTCAATAAAATCACAGATGCTGAAAACCTTCAGTTATTCATCTTATGTCTGTTTCTTTAACATTTTTCTGACACAGATATTAACACTGTAACCTAAATCCACAGAACCCTCTAATTCTTACACTGAATATTTCTTTGATAAAAAAGGAGACTCATTATACTGAAACAACACATAACAGTAAAAATCCCTAATTTAAACTGAGGTTTGTTGCTTGATAATTTTTTTAAAATCTTCCTTAGATATCAGTGGACAAAATAATTAGAACATATTGCTTCCAAGATGTCAATATAGGGGAGAAGGAGAGTTGCTATAATTAGAAGCAAGAACACTATTTTCAGCTTCTGTTTCTTAAAATGCAGCTTCAAATGCTTCTTTTCAGTGAACCAATTGTTTTGATATTTGTAGATAACCAATCCAGTCCTCCTATCTGATGCACATTGACTAATTTACAGGTTCACTTTCTTCACTTAAATCTTCAAGTCACTGTAAAAGGATAAGAAATTTCTGTATTGCAGAACCCATGTTGATGATTGCATTTGTCCATATCTGACATGGAAATGAATGAAACTTTGTCAGATTATAATAAAGTCAAATATTTGCCTCAAATGGAACAGACACTGCTGAATGACATAAAATCTTTTTCGTTCTTTTGTACGAAAATAAATAAATTTAGGTTTGTCTGGTTTGTAAATGTCAAGCATACAACACTGGGAAAAGGGTCCTAAATTTTTTATCACATTTTGGAGCACAGGTAATCTCTCCTACAATATATGCTGCATTTATTGAAGGGATTTTCATCCCTGTCATAGATTAAAATTACAGTATTCCTCCCTTTGTCTGTGATTTTGCATTCTGTGCTTTCAGTTACCTGCGGTTAAATATGGTATAAAAATATTATGTGATAAATTTCATAAATAAATAGTTCATAAGTTTTAAATTGTGCACTATTTTGAGTAGCATGGTAAAATATTTCCTTGTCCTGCTCCATCCCTCCCCATTCCACTTGGGGATCTAAATCAGAATCTGAATCATCCCTTTGCCCAGTACAAAGCTACAATAATCGAAACACTATGTTACTGGCATTAAAACAGACACAAGGAACAGAATAATGGGCTGAGAAATAAACCCATGCATATATGGTCAACTGATCTCCCACAAGGGTGCCAAGAATAAGCAATTGGGAAAGGATTCTGTGTTCAATAAATGGTGTTGGAAACACTGAACATCCACATGCAAAAGAATGAAATTAAACACTTTTCTTATACCCTACAGAAAAGTAAACTGAAAATGGATTAAAGACTTAAATGACTTGAAACAATGAAATTCTTAGAAGAAAACATAGAAAAAACCAGCTTTTTGACATTGGCCATGGCAATTATTTCTCGGATATAACATCAAAGCTACAGGCAAAATACCCAAAAGTAGACAACTGGAATTACATCAAAATTAAAAAGCTTCTGTATGGCAAACGAAACAATAAAAAGAGTGAAAAGGTAATATACAGAATGGGAGAAAATATTTATAAAACATAGGTCTGATAGAGTCCATATCCACAATACTTAAGGATCTCCTACAGCTCAATAGCAAAACAAACAAATAAAAACAACAAAAAATCATGTAATCCAATTGAAGAGTGGATAATAAAATCCCTAAATAGACATTTCTCCAAGGAATATATAGAAATGGCCAACAGATATAGGAAAAGGTGTTCAGTACCACTAATCATCATAGAATGTAAATCAAAACTATAACTAGATATCACCTCACACTTGTTAGGATAGTTATTATCGTAAAAACAAAAAATAACAAATGTTGGTGAGAATGTAGAAATACCACTGCTGAAAATGTAAATTGGTGCAGCTGCTGTGAAAAACAATATAGAGGTTTCCCAAAAATTAAAAATAGATCTACCATTTGAGCTAGCAATTTAATTTCTGGTTATATATCCAAAGTAATTAAAATCAGGATCTTAAATATATGGATTCCCATGTCATTGCATCATTATTTTCCATAGACATGGAGGCAATTAAAATGCTCGCTGATGGCTGAATTTATAAATAAAATGTTATATATATACCATTAACTAAGCAGGAGGCCATTAGCCTCAGGCTATCTCATTACTTTGAGTTCCTGTATAACCAACAGCAACCTAACTTACAAAGTAAACAATCCAAAATATAATTTAGCACTATAGCAAACACTTGAGTTTTAGCCAATTGCAGGCAGCCAACCGATCAGACCATGCCCCAAAGCCCAATGTGTAAATGTAGACAAACAGACGATTTCTCCACATTTCTTCCATGTTCAGCCAACAAAAGTTTTTTCCTCATGCAGCTGGGTGGAACTCTCTGAAACTCCTCTGGTTCTTAGTGCTTCATGATTCATCAATTATTCTTTGCTCTAAGAAACTGTATTAAGTTTAATTTTTTTTTTTAAACAATACATACAATGAAATTTTACTCTACATTTAAAAAGATGGAAATTCTTCCATTTGTCACAAGATGGATGAACCTAGAGGACATTATGCTAAGTGATATAAGCCAGACACAGAAGGACAAATACTATAGGATACCACTTATACAAATAATTTAAAATAGTCACACTCGTAGAAGCAGAGATGGGAATGGTGTTTGCCACAGACTGGAGTGAGAGGGAAATGGAGAGATATTAGTCAAAGGGTATAATGTTTCAATTACACAAGAGGAAAACATTTTATTTATCTACTGCATAGTATCTATAGTAAACCATATTGTATTGTATACTTAAACAAGTGCTAAAAGTGTAGGTCTTTTGCTAGATGATATTAATACATACAAAAGTAATAATAATTCAGGAGGACAGGAGGACAGGAGGGGGAATGCATACATTTATGGTATAGATTCTGGTGATGGTTTTATAGGTATATAATTATCTTCAAATTCATCAAGCTGTATATATTAAATATGTATGGATTTTTATAGGTAAATCATATCCAACAAAGTAATTTTTAAAGAAAATATATTACTAAGATCCATTAGATTATTTGATGAAAGAAGTAATTATAAGTGAAGTAAATTAAGAAAAGTACTGCTTCAAGTTTCATACTTATATTGAAATCTGCATAGTGAATTAACAAAGATACTGCTTAAAGTTTTATATTTACTTAATAGAAAATGAAGACTTAAAAAAATTATAATATGTAAAGACTAGCTAAAAAAATCTACGGCAAACATTATTTTCAGTGGGAAAAAGTTTTAAACTTAGTTTAAAGAGAAAGAACGAGACAAGGACTTCCGTTATCTATGCTGTTGCTCAATATATTATGTAAAATATGTTAAAAGCAATAAGAAAAAGGAAAAAAGAAGTTAACCATTTAGAAAGGAGGATATAATTCTATGGTCATTTCCAGATAACATAATGATTTATATGAAGTCTGAAAGACCAAAAACCTATTAAAACTATTAGAAAATTTTAACAATATTGCAGAATACAAAATCAGTAAGTCAGGGACATTTTGCCACACCATTAAGAATGATTGATATAATGTAATAAAAAAGACTTACAATTTACAAGAGCAACAAAAACTATAAAATACCTAGGAATCAACTTAACCAAATATTTAAGTATATTTATAGAGAAAGTTTTTCAATGCTATAAATGTGTGAAAAAATAACCTCCATAAATAGAAAAATATGGCAAATTAAAATATTGGAAGTTTTAAGAATACAAGGATCATGTTTTTTCTCAATGGTATGTTAATGAAATTACAGCAAAGTTTTTTTCTATGAGGGGGATATATTCAAAAATTTATAGAAATAATAGTTTGGTTGGGTCTTTTGGTGGGTGTTGGAGGAGAGAAAGGGCATTATAAGAAGAAAGAGAAAATCAGATCCACCCTAACAAATAGTAGGTATTAATAACAAACAGTAGGTATTAATAAGTCTCAGTGTCTTAGTCTATTTTCTGCTGCTATAACAGAGTACCACAGAGTGGGTAATTAATAAACAATAGAAGTTTATTTGGCTCATGGTTTTAAGAGTGGAAAATCCAAGATTATGGGAGCAGTTCTTGTGAGTACCTTCTTCCTGTGTTGTAATATGGCAGAAGGCACCACACAGAGGGGAGAGAGAGGTGGTGAGAGAGAGAGAAAATTGTGCTGAACTCATCCTTTTCATCAGTAACCTACTCCCTGAAAACTAACCAACTTTCTCACTAATAGCATTAATCTATTCATGAAGGCAGAACCTTCATTACTAATCACCTCTTCAAGGTCTTACCTTTCAACGGTTACAATGACAATTCAATTTCACCTCGAGTTTTGCAGGGGACGTTCGAACCATAGTAATGACTAATTAAAATTTGAGACCAGATACTTGGAAATTAAATAAAACAGTTAATTCTTTTATTCTATTGGCAGTTACACATTACCTACATGTAACACTTCTATACCATGATGTGGAGAAATATTCCTTTATTACGTATGGAGAGTCAGCTCTCTCAATAATCCAGTGAACTACCCAATGTTTTCATTAAATTCTTTTACTGCTGAAGTCAGCCTGAGTCAGTTTGCATTCTGTCTTTGCTAAATGTTGTAAAGACTTCCATCTTGCACGTTTTCAACAGCTTTTGTGCCATTGATAGTTATCAAAAAAGAAGATTTATCTACAAGATCTTCATCATCATAAGCCTATATATAAAATGAGGTTTCAGGATCCCATAACCCTTCATCATGATCCTTTCCATCCAAAGGTTCCAATTGTTGTGTAGAGTCCCCAGTGCATGCCTCATATAAGCTCAATATTTCACTAGTATACGATGTCTCCTGCTTTTGCTTTTCTCTCCAGTCTTACCTCTATCTTAATCCGTTTTGCATTGCTATAAAATATCCAAGGCTTGGATAATTTATAAAGAAAGAAGGCTTATTTGACTCACAATTCTGGTGCCTAAAAAGATTGGGCCTCTGCATCTGGTGAGGACCTCAGGCTGCTTCCACTTTTGGCAGAAGACAAAGAGAAGCTGGTTGTACAGGTTACATGGTGAAAGAGGAAGCAGGTTGGGGTGGGGAAGGTGCCAGAATTTTTTTCAACAATCAGCTCTTGCAGGAACAAATAAAGTGAGAACGTGTTCACATTAGGGCATTAATCTATGCATGAGAGATCGACTTGCATGATCCAAATACCTCTTATTATGCCTGAACTCCAACCTTGTGGATCACATTTCAACATGAAGTTTAGAGGAGATAAATATCCAAATCATAGAAACCTCCTTCTTGTAAAATTATTATAGGCAGCACTGTTTCAAAGAATTTTGCTACAACTGATATTGCTGATAGGGTTCTAGGTTTGGATACTACAATTCATGTTATTGATGTTGGTGTTGATTTGCCTGGTGATACCCCCAATGCCTATAGTTGTCCCTGAAGAGTTCAGAACTATAGTGAGATGACCTTGTCCCTAAGTCTGTGCCCTGCTTTGTCAGCTGGTCACTGAATTAATGCTGCTTATATTTGAATTCTATGAAGTCTTTCAAGTAATGAGCTCTTCAGTTTCTGATTTGACCTGTTTCTCTGGGTTCAATACCAACTCAGTGAGCCAAGAAAAGCAGATTTAGACTGCCCTATAGCAACTGCATTCCATATTTTTCAGGTGTATATGGAAACAAGAACAATCTTTCCTACTTTTCAACCCTCTCCTCAATAAAAAAAAAAACAACAGTATTTATCACAAATAAATGTAGATGTCTTACTTATTTTGGGCTCCCCCAGAACACCAAAATACCCTAGCTAAAGTTATTATTGAAATAATAACTTTACGGCTTCACTTTTGGTTAGTTGACTGTGTGGCTGGGTTCACTTTACTCATGATGTTCCTAGGAGATCTTTCAACTCTCTAACAATGCATATGCTCACAGCAAGGTCTTGGTGGCAGTCGTTGTCTAACTGCACACAACCACTTACTTTATAATAGCTGTTCTAGGGCATAAATATTTGTCCCCTCAAAATATCATGTTGAAATGTAATCCCCAGTGTTGGAAGTGGGGCCCGGTGGGTGTTTGGATCACTGCTGATGGATCACTAATGAATGGCTTAGCAACATCCCCTTATTGATGAGTGAGTTCTTGTTCTGAGTTGATGTGAAACCTGACTGTTTAAAAGTGTGTAGCATCTCCTCACTCTCTCTCTTGCTCCTGCTCTCATCATGTGATATTTTGGCTCCACCTTCTCCTTCAGCTGTGAGTGGAAGCTTCCTGAGGCCTTCACCAGAAACAGATACCAGCACCACACTTCCTGTATAACCTGCAGGACCATGAGCCAATTAAACTTCTTTTCATTGTAAATTACCCAGTCTCAGGAATTTCTTTAGAGCAATACAGAAATGGACTAACACAAACTGTACAATGAAATCAGCACTGATTTATTTTGAGCTTTAGGAAATACTCTGAGGCTTATGTTCATATAAGATTATTGGTGAAAGTTGTATTTATCGACTAAAAACTATCAGAGCTATGAAGTGTTCAGTTATAAGCCAACTTAATTTCATAAATCATTTCCTTTGGGAATCACAAATGCACTAGGTAAAAAGGAGTAAAAACAAAGAAAAAAATCAAGTGTGTTAATTGTGAAATTAAACATAAATAATTCAGCTATCTATAATTTGCAAACTACAGGCTTGAATAAACATAAGAAAATATTCACACTGAACACAGAATTCTCACAAAGTTTCTTACAAAATTTTCCTTGGCAGATCAGAAGCAGAGTAAACAAAAGACAAGAAGGAAAAAGACAAAGCAAGGGAGAACATGCTCAGAAAAAGCAACTCTAATTCTACAACAGATGCTCTGTGGTTCTCTCCTTTCCTTGTACATCATTGCTGAGATCCTTCCTTCCTGTTTCAACTTTGGTTGACTTGATCATTTCAATTTTGATTTAATTTCTAATTTTCTACTGGCTTAACTATAAAATCTATCCTCATGCATATATAAGTGTTATATATAAAATGATGACTATGACTGTATTTGGAGATAGGGCCTTTAAGGATGTAATTAAGTTAAAAGAGGCCAGCAGTGTGGGCCCTAGTTCAGTTTGCTAGCATACTTATAAGGGGAATACATTTGAGGCTAGGTGTGGTGGCTCACACCTGTAATCTCAGCACTTTGGGAGGCTGAGGTGGATGGATTACTTGAGCTCAGGAGTTCAAGACCAGTCTGGGCAACATCGCAGAACCTCGTCTCTACAAAAAATACAAATATTAGCCAGGCATGGTGGCATGCGCCTGTCGTTCCAACTGCCTGGGGGGCTGAGGTGGGAAATTACCTCAGCCTGGAGAGGTCGAGGCTGCAATGAGCCATGATCATGGCACTGCACTCCAGCCTGGGCAACAAAGTGAGACCCTATCACAAAATAAATAAATAAATAAATAAATAAATAAATAAATAAATAAAGACAAATAAGAGACACTAGGAGTGCTTGTGCATAGAGAAAAGTCCATGTAAGGGAATAGAATGAAGGTGGCCACTGCAAACAACAGAGAGAAGCCTTGGTGGAAAGCAGACTTGCTGACACTTACCCCTGGACTGCTAGCTTCCAGAAGTAAGAGAAAATACACTGCTCTTCCTTAAGCCACACAGTCTGTAGTATTTTATTTTTAATGGCAATCCTTGTAAAATCATACCCATGGGAAAAAAGTTGAAGAAAGAAAGGTCTATGAGAGAAAAGTTTTCTTAATGTGTTTCATGAGCCAGCTATGTAGAACTATATTCATAAACCACAGATGGGCCTTCAAAGTTCCTGGTTCTTACCAAGATGGTGACTCATCATGGCTGCTAGATCATTCCCTTGATATCAATCTCAGATAAACTATAAAGGGAAAAGACCAAGATGCAAGATATGGAAGAAATTGTGGGGCATCCCTCGATTGATGACAAGTTGTGTTAAATGCAGTTGTTTATACGATGATAGCTTTGGCCTGAAACAGGAGGATATCCAGAATGCCTATACAAGGATAAGAGAGAAACAATAAATTTGGAATTCTGCTTGTGATCCTCTCTCTCCATTGAGTTTTTAATCTTCAGGATTAAAATTGGGACACTGCAGAATCCCTATATGATTAGGAGCTAAGAAAATAGAACAGAATCTCTTTCTAATTTTATTTTTGAATGCTACACTTAGTGCCACTTCTTAAAGAAAACTAAACAGTATTTCTTTCTAAGAACACTTCTCCCCAGGTGGCAAAGAAGGAAGTTCTAACCTGAAAAATTTTTTTTGGGGGAATGAAAAGCGATGATGGTTAGGGTTCTAAGGCATCTGATGACCTCTGCTTGTTACCACTGAGCCCCCTTACTTTAATATGAATGACAATTGGGTCTTCCCTCAATATGAACTTCCAGACAGTAATGCCACCCCTATTTGGCTCACATATCAAAGTAACAAGACATATAGCTATTTCAAAATAAATATTCATATTTATATTTGATAACAAGTTGAAATATTAGAACAGACAAAATAAGATTTTAAAATTAGTCTAATAAATACCTTAAAAGAAATAAGATTAGCAGTATGAAACAATAATAAGATCTTTTAAATCAAGCAGAAATATTACATATAATAGGTGATTAAAACTCAGCCTGAAGTCTCCTAACTGAAAGGGATGAAAATCTTCTCAGAGATCTGACTGCAGAAGAGTGTCAAGAACTGGCAACATCCAAGGAAGAAAACAGAAGCTGCTGGCTGACATTCAGAGGCTGAAGTATGAGACAACAGAAATAGCTAATGAAATTGAAAATCTATGATACACAGAAGAAAGGAAAAACAAGCAGAGGAACAAACAGGTAGCCATAGGCAGGGGAAAAATAAGTAATATAGACCTTAAAAAGAGGATTTAAGGTTAATATGTCAACTTCATATATATCAAATTTGAGTTTTTTGTTATACTTTTGGTAAGATTGTTTATATCATCAGTTCAATGGGTTAGTTTGTGGATGAATGAAGATCCTTCCCAGGCTCAGCATCATGGTCTTTAGACTGTCAGTTACCCAATTATAAGAAATATCAGGCCAGGCGTGGTGGCTCACGCCTGTAATCCCAGCACTTTGAGAGGCCGAGGCGGGCTGATCAGGAGGTCAGGAGATCAAGACCATCCTGGCTAACATGGTGAAAGCCCGTCTCTACTAAAAATACAAAAAATTAGCCAGGCGTGGTGGCAGGCACCTCTAGTCCCAGCTACTCCGGAGGCTGAGGCAGAAGAATGGCATGATCCCGGGAGGTGGAGTTTGCAGTGAGCCGAGATCGCACCACTACACTCCAGCCTGGGCAACAGAGTGAGACTCCATCTCAAAAAAAAAAAAAAAAGAAAAGAAAAGAAAAAAGAAAAGAAAAGAAAAGAAAAAAGAAAGAAAGAAAAGAATAATCAGTCATCCTATGTGGAAAAGTACTCTTACTAATTTGCATATATCATTCTCATCACTAATTTGCATATATCAATCTATGCTCATTCATATGAGCACATGCAAATCTATAAGTACATGGAATGTTACTGTCAATAAAATTCAACAAATGATAAATGAGCAAAAACTATATATCTGACACTTTGCTAGATGCTGACAGGGAAAAGATAATACAACAGTCAATGAAATAGAGGCTCTATCATTAAAAAGATTAATAACCTAAGAAGATAGATGAATGATCCACAAATACATCTAATATTATTATTGTAACTGTGTATATATATATATATATATTTTTAGCCATATTTCCAATAGAATGTAAGCTTCATTAGAGATACTAAGTCTTATCCATTGTTATGTCCCTATTGGCCAATGCCTCACACACGGTAGATATTTAGCAGCATGTTTGATAGTGGATGACCAAATGAACAATAATAAGTAAAAAGTGCTATGAATATGCAGAGGGAGAGAGATTTCTGATAGAGTTAGTGAAACAACTTTTGACAGAGGAAATGAGGTTTGTGCTAGAAGGGAGCACAATCAAGAAATTGTCCATAGTAAAAGAGAAAAGGAAAGCAAACTGCTTAAAATTTGCAAAGACAAGGAAACAAGAGAAAGTAGAGAATAAGGTATGTCATGTGCCTCATATATAAACATATGATATACATATATACACATATGTAGTATACTGTGTTAGTCCATTCTCACATTGCTAGAAATACTTATCTGAGACCGGGTAATTTATAAAGAAAAGAGGTTTCATTGGCTCACAGTTCTGCAGGTTGTACAGGAAGCATGGCTGAGGAGGCCTCAGGAAACTTACAATCATGGCAGAAGGTAAAGGGGAAGCAACATATCCTATATGGCTGGAGCAGGAGGAACAGAGTGAAGAGGGAGGTGCTTCACACTTTTAAACAACCAGATCTTGTGAAAATTCATTCACTATCACAAGAACAGCAAGGGGAAACCTGACTCCCCTGATCAAATCACTTCCCATCATGACGGTCCTCCAACACTGGGGATTACAATTCAACATGAGATTTGGGTAGGGACTCAAATCCAAACCATACCATACAGTCATGCATTGCTTAATGATGGGGATATGTTCTAAGAAGCACATCATTATGTGATTTCATCATTGCGTGAACATCATAGAAATACTTACACAAGCCTAGATGGTATAGCCTACTATACAAGTAGGCTATGTGGGATAGCCTATTGCTTCTGGGCTACAAATCTGTATAGGATGTTACTGTATTGAATACAGTAGGTAATCACAACACAGTGGTTTTTGTGTGTCTAAATATAGAGAAAGTACAGTAAAAATATGGGATTATAATCTTACGTGACCACCATCACATCACATCCTTAACAAAAACATCGTTATGTAGTACATGACCGTATATATTAACAAAATATTTTCTGCCAAATAAAGCCATATTCCAAGAGGCTAATTTTATTTTAATTTGGAAATGCTTATTATGTTTCAATTTCTCTTCAGCTTTGACTCTCTTCCAGTTTTTGAGCTCATGCAGGTAGGTTCAAGGGTTTCCTAAAGTGATAAATGCGCATCCTTACATAATGAGCTGCCAACTTGCTTCATCAACAAAAATCTGGCATCATTGTACTGGTGGTGGTTTTGATCAAGGATTGTGATGTTTTTGTTCATATACTTAAACATGAACTATAATCTCATGAGTTTCTTAATTTAATGGCGAGGAATCATAACAAATTAAAGACAATAATTTACCAGCATGAGGCCTGCTCTTTACCTTTTGTGAAAGGGAGTTATTTCTTGAATACATGCAGAATTATTACTTCTGGAATGCAAATTTAGAGACATATCTCATACAGAATGAAATTTCACCTAATGAAGTTAGCAGTGGGAATTGGAACTATCAAGTATTTACATTTTTTTTGGTACAAATTTGAATTACATTATACAAGTGATGTTAATGGGATTTAAACATATTTATTCTCAACACGATCTTAAATCTCTACATGATTAGCGTATTTAATCAACAGAATTTGCAGTTTTATTTGAATGTATTGAATTCATTCTTTATGATTATTATACTTTGGTACAAATACAGAAAAACAGGCATATTTCTAAAACGAAATGCATCATTAATTTCCTTGGCTCTCATAAATTCCCCCTCTATTTCCTTAAAAGAACATTGATATATTATTGTAAATGGTGGTGAGCCCTTCTCTCTAAGGGCAAATTTTGCATTTGATTACATTGGAATGAATGAGATCTTGCACAGACTCTGTGGCTAGATGGGAAGAATGAATGAAAATAATAGAGTATGGTGTAAACATTCATGAATTTTCCCATTCTCACACTTTTAATTTCTTTTCCTGGAACATCATTAAAAGATAGCTTCTGTTCATTCATAATGTAATTTTAGTTATAAGACCGAAAAAAGGCTAATGTAGGAATCAGAGAATCATGGGCTGGTTTCTATTTGATTCTTGACAAATAATAAAAGGATTTAATGGACTTCTCCAATATATTATTTCAATCTTGTTATCACAGAGATGATGAAAAAGAAGGCTAAATAGAAAATGTTCATAGGCTAAATTTAAAGTAATTAAGTTATTTAAAGTTTTAAAAAACATTTTAAAGACTGTTCTTGATAATATGTTTATTTGATAATGTGTCATAAGAACTTACTGATTAAATAGAGCTTGTTCTATGATTATAAATGTGTCTCACTAGTAATATAATACTTTTAAAAAATAAAGCTTTCCTTTGTTGAGTGTTTATTAATAATTTGATGTGGGCATCATACTTATTATTAATATAGATATTGATATAGATGCACTAAATAGATATATTTAATCAATTAAACAACACAAGGGAGATACTCGTATTACTCCTATTTATATGGTTGATAAAATTGAAACTCAGAGAGTCGAAGAGACTTGCCAGAAGTCATATAATAGGTAGATGAAGGAGGAATGGTATTATTCAAGGTATTTTCACCTTAAAAGTGCATTTTCTTGGTATATATGAAGTATCAATTCCTAACCTTTAATTTCTTTAAATAACTGAACAAGTTAAGAATTAAGGTAAGGTTATTTTTGGTAAAGAAGCATATACTAATTTTAGAAATGTTTCTTAAAATAAGCATAAAATTTAGAGAGTGGGTTATGCCAGAAACATTTCACATCTTTTTTTTGGTAGAAATTAGTGGTGTTTCTCCAAAGGTTGCAATGTAATATAGTTATAATATTTGAAGAACACGTTTTGGCAAATGAACACAGAAAAAGAGCATTTCAAGTATTCCAATATCTACATACGAAGTATGAGACTATCATTAGGGAATGCAGAGTCTTTTGTTAAGCATGAGTCATTGTTGTGGGATATGGGAACAGAGAGGATTAACACTAAGCATGGAGCAAAGGCTGGATTATTTTGGAGGAAAGTATAGACAAATCCTGTAAGTGCAAGAATTCTGGAATTTAGACTAAGACCAGCTAAAAGCCGTTGGAGACTTTAAGCAGGGTACAGCTAGTATAAGTTTTGCACTGAAAAGCAAATTTCAAGTAATATAGTGGCACTGCTTAATATAAAATATTCAAGCCAATTGTCTGATAAATACTATCTATGTTATTTAATTCATAGATATAGATTATAGTCCAGAAGCAGATGAACATAGAAGTGAACTAGCAGGATGTGAGAAGAAAGAGTAACAGTGCCTGCTATATAAATCTTAATTTTTCATTTTAAAATAATATTTTTCATTTAAAAAGAGGAAATAAATTGTATTTTTTTTTTTTTTTTTGAGACAGAGTCTCGCTCTGTCACCCAGGCTGGAGTGCAGTGGCTGGATCTCAGCTCACTGCAAGCTCCGCCTCCCGGGTTCACGCCATTCTCCTGCCTCAGCCTCCGGAGTAGCTGGGACTATAGGCGCCCACCACCTCGCCCGGCTAGTTTTTTGTATTTTTTAGTAGAGACGGGGTTTCACCGTATTAGCCAGGATAGTCTCGATCTCCTGACCTCGCGATCCGCCCGTCTCGGCCTCCCAAAGTGCTGGGATTACAGGCTTGAGCCACCGCCCCGGCCTATTTTTACTATTATCACCATTTTGACATATTGATTTAAAGGTGAAAGACGTTAATATTCATAAAGGCAATCTGAGTAGCTTAAAAAAACAAACCGATGTAAAAGTTGCAACTTGGGTTATCTTTGAAAGGTTGGTAATTATTTCAGAGGTTGAAAAGGGCTTCTGAGTTGCTGGTAATGGTGTTTCTTTATCTTTATGATGGCTGTCATATGTGAATTATGTCAAAAAGATCAAGCATGCAAATAATTAGGATCTCAGACTAGAGAGGAAATAAAAAGGAACAAATATACATGTAAAGATAACACTGGAAACATGTTCCAAGTTGATTAAAGATATCCAGCAACAGATTTTAAGCACGGCATTTAATGCACAACAAAGCAGAATAAATGTAGAGAAAACCAAATCTAAGCACATTTTAAGTAATCTTAGAGATGAATCTTAAATAGAAATAAGTATATTATTTTCACAGGAGAATAAAACATACTGACCTCTAACTTAAAAACAGAAGCAAGAGAAAGCAGAAGACAGGTGGAATCATATTTTCGAATTGTTAAAATAATAATTGTCAACTGTGCAGAAAACGATGAACACAGCAGGGTTGAGATTGCTATGCTTAGAAAGACCTTGTAAGGTTGGCCCTTGGTTGGCATTTTCAGACATGTCATTTTCAGTGTGTTCCTTGTAAACAGTTACATGAAAAAAAGCGGCTCACAATAATTAGTTTTGTTGTTTAAATAAAAGCAATATGGTTTATGTTAAACACTCGCTTACCTCCTGGGAGCCTGGAATTTAGGTATGTGTTAGGCAGTGGGTGGTAACATACAGGCCTAATAAAGACTTTGGAGATTGAGTCTCTTAGGGGCTTCTCTGGGAAGAAATATAACACTCAGCTTGCTGCTTTTTTATAGCTAGGGTAAGAGAGTGCTCTGTGTTAACTGTCATAGCATAAGGAAGCATTAAAGAGCATAAGGGAGCCTGCTCATGGATGCCTCTAGACTCTATCTTTCCCTTGCATCCTAGGTACATATCCTCACTGGATCACTGTAATGAATCTTGGCCATGAGTACATTATATGCTGAGTCTCTTGACTCACTTTGCGAATGTCCCAACAGGAAAGTGGTCTTGGGGAGAACAGCTACCAAGAATTACATACTTATTGATGTTTCTGTCAAAATAATGGCCAAATAATGAAGTTAACAAACAAACAAAAACACATAATCAATAAGAGAACAAAATTAAATAAATAGTAAGGAGTGTTTTTCTGGCAGAAACAAAATGATCTTGTATAATTTCTTCAGCAGAAAAAAAAAATAAATAAAAGGAAATTGAAAGAGTGAATTTGCCAGTTACAAACAGCCACTCTTCAGCCAATCACAGGCAGCCGAGTGATCACATCATACCCCAAAAGGGCAAACACCTATAGCTGTGGCCAATTGAGTAATTTTGACACTTTGTCTCTGTGTTTGTCCTATAAAAGCTCACTGCTTATACTGCTCGGTGGAACTCTCTCAGCCTTTCTTGGTTCTGAGTATTGTCTAATTCATGAAACCTTATTTGATAAAACAAACTCTGTTAAATTTAATTTGTCTGAAGTTTTTTTGACAGTCTTAATAAATAAATTCACTCTATAAAATAATAATAGTGGATACACACAAACATTGGCTGCACACAATGGTAGTATGTGCAGTGGAATATGTGTATAAGTACATAAAAATCATAGCAGGATTATACATAAACGTACCATGATATCTATAATATTAAATTTAGGAGAATAGAAAAGGAGTTAAGATATTCCGTAATCATTGAATTTCCTGGTAAATGATAAAGGCATATGAACTATGTTGAAATTGAAATATAATTTAAGGCAAAAAGTTATTAGATATAGATACACTTAATATTCATAAAATATTAATCCACCAGGAAATTGTAACCTTTTTATATGAATGCATACATAATGGAGTCTCAATATATGAAGCAGGAAATTGACAGGATTCAAAGACATAAAATCATGATGAAAAATAACATCTCTCACAGTAACTGATGCAACAAGTAAGCATATAATCAGTAAATGTAGAGAAGTTTTGAATTAAAAACTAACAAACATGCTCTAATTGTCATTATTATATAAGACATCTCATTTAATACCTTCAGAGAATGTATTATTTTCTGGGGAATCTACTACATTTTACAGACTGATTATATTTGGGGCCATAATGCATGTCCCAAAAAATTTTCAGTGATGGAAATCAAACTATGCTCTCTGACCAGCATAGAATTAAGAAAAAAGCCAACATAAACAATTCTAAAACAAACCAAAACAGAAAAATCTCATGTGTTTTTTAGATTAACCGATTTAATTGTGAATAGCCTGCAGATAATGGAAAAAAGATTTGAATAAAATTATATTCGATTTTGAGCTACATGATAATGAAACTATTGACAAAATTATAAACTATATAGACATCTATGATTTGAGAGAAACATAGCTTAAATGCATATATATTTTATACATTTTATTTTATTTTACTTTTTGAGACAGAGTCTCTCTCTGTTACCCAGGCTGGAGTACAGTGCTGCAATCTTGGCTCACCGCAACCTCCATGTCCCAAGTTTAAGTGACTCTTGTGCCTCAGTCTCCCAAGTAGCTGGGATTACAGGCACGTGCCACCATGCCCAGCTAATTTTTGCATTTTTAGTAAAAACAAAGTTTTATCATGTTGGCCTGGCTGGTCTCGAACCCTTGACCTCAAGTGATCTTCCCACCTCAGCCTCCCAAAGTGCTGGGATTACAGGCATGAACTGCTGCATCTTGTCTAAAATGCATATATATTTTAAAAGTATAAAAGTATATGATATATGCATTCATCCCTAAAACTTATTCAACAACACATTAAAATAAACTAATTGGAATGATGAAATAATAAAGATAAGTTAAAAATTAATCTAGTAGGATCAAAGGTCAAAATCAGTGTCATAAATTGATTTTTTGAAAAAGATAGCAAAATTGATAAACCCCTGGTAGGACTGTATTAGTCCATTCTTGCATTGCTATAAAGAAATACCTGAGACTGGGCAATTTATGAAGAAAAGAGGTTTAATTAGCTCATGGTTCTGCAAGTTGTACAGGAAGCATGACGCTGGCATCTGCTCCAGCTCTGGGGAATTTACAATCCTGGTGGAAGGTGAAGTGGGAGCCAGCACTTCACATGGCCAGAGTAGGAGAAAGAGAGGAGGTGGGGGAGTGCTATGCATTTTTAAACAATCAGATCGCACAACAACTCACTCACTATCACAAGAACAGCACCAAGGAGATGGCGCTAAACCATTCATGACGTATTCACCTCCATGATCCAATCACCACCTCCCACCAGGCTCCACCTGCAAAAATGGAGATTACAATTCGACATGAGATTACAATTTGACACAAATCCAAATCGAATCAAAGGCCGATGAAGAAAAAAAGAAAAAATAATCATGTAACAGAAACAATCAATATCTGGAATAGAAAAGAACATTACAGTTTCTATAAATATCAAAATGATAATAAAAAAGATGACGAAAATTTCTTGTGAATACATTTGAAAATCAGATGAAATAATTTTGTGCGCAATGATAGTATTTAAAATCTAATACTTGATTCTGATACCTGGTGATGAGTTGCTGGCATAAGAAATTCCTATAATATGTGTTACTGTTCTTGGTACCACATGACAGTCAGAAGATGGAATAGGTTTGTGGAGGCATCTGGAGGAAGTCTAGTGAGCCTGAACAAAGATGGCCATGAGAACAAAATGCAAAAACAATGTTATTGGAGGGTGGACAAAAGGATTCCCTTTCAGCGTAGTCTTGGAAAGATTATTACAACTGTTACAGGCAGTTGCATAAAAAACAGAGACTGTGACTAAATGAATGGATGGATCTGGCTAAGGAGATTTCCAGGGAGAATGTGTCAACTTATTTTATTAAGTATACAAGGACCATAAGGTCTGAATAGAAGAAAATCAAGTAATTAATTATTTTTTAAGTAGAATGCAGAGGAAATACAAAGGTGCCAGAACTTTGTGTTTTTACCAACAAAACGATTCTCCATGTCCTATTGTTCCAGATGGCAAATGACTCAGGCAAACATAAATTTGAGGGTATTACAAGCGAAATATGGTCTCACGGTAAAAACGAGTCCTTTGCTAAGACCTTAGAGCTATCCAAGATGTATCCAATGGAATCCTGAAGACAAAAAGACCTATAGAGATGTTATGGGTGTGATTCTAGCGTTGTAAGGACTTCTAACAATCTTCCAATCTTCTTTTTTTTTCTTTTTTTTTTTTTGTTGGGGGTGGGGATGGAGTATCTCTCTCATCGCCAAGGCTGAAGTGCAGTGGCACGATCTCGGCTCACTGTAAGCCCCGCCTCCCTGGTTCACGCCATTCTCCTGCCTCCGCCTCCAGAGTAGCTGGGACTACAGGCGCCCACCACCACTCCTGGCTAATATTTTTATATTTTTAGTAGAGACGGAGTTTCACCATGTTAGCCAGGATGGTGTCAATCTCCTGACCTTGTGATCCGCCCGTCTTGGCCTCCCAAAGTGTTGGGATTACAGGCGTGAACCACCGCGCCCGGCAAGGACTTCTAACAATCTTAATGGCATTTTCCTTCAGTAGCCTCATTTGGATCCCAAGATAAAGAAGCACCCTATATCAAGGGCATTTGTCTAATCAACTGATTCTCTGGTAAAATTGATAGTAGGCCCATAGAGACCCTTTTTTTTTTGAGACGGAATCTCGCTCTGTAGCCCAGACTGGAGTGCAGTGGTGCGATCTCGGCTCACTGCAAGCTCCGCCTCCCAGGTTCACGATATTCTCCTGCCTCAGCCTCCCAAGTAGCTGGGACTACAGGCATCCGCCACCACGCCTGGCTAAATTTTTTTTTTTTTTTTTTTTTGTATTTTTAGTAATGATGGGGTTTCACTGTGTTAGCCAGGATGGTCTCGATCTCCTGACCTCGAGATCAGCCCACCTTGGCCTCCCAAAGTGCTGGGATTACAGGCATGAGCCACTGGACCCTGCCATAGAGACCTTGTTGATCATTTTCCTAGTGGAAACATCAAAAGCTTAAAATATAAAGGCCAGAGAATGCCAAATGAAAAGAGCCTCTGGACCCCAAACCTTTGTGAGCAGGAAATAGGCTAAAACAACCAAATTATCACTTATGAGAGGATAATTGTGAGAAAGTAGAATCAGAGGGCAGATCAAGAACAGTGGAGAGCAAAATCCCAGCGAATAACAATTCTCTTTAATTTAGAAAAATGAATGGATTATTATTACAGAGACTGATATTTATCTGTCTAGATTTTAGATTATCTGTGAAACAATGATTACTGGATTCTTCCTACCTCACCCTCTTTTTGAATGGAAACTTCTACTGTAGTTACTGTATTTCCACTTTCCACCATTATATGTTGAGCATGGAAGATATATAATCTGGTCCTTTATTTCACAGATCTACTGACAGAAACTGGATAATAAGAAATATGTCTGGGGAACCTCAACTAAACCTGAACCTGATTTAGATAAAGAACTCCTGGACCTCAAAATTGAGTTTTGTGCCATAAGGGGATGAGGTCTTTTGGAGGGTTTTTAGATGAAGTGAGCATAATTTGGATGTGGAAGGAATAGAAATAACTTGGGGACAGGTGAAAGTTTAAAAAAAGTGGCTGCAAAAATTCAAGTAAAAATAAAAAAAAAAATGAAAGAAAGTTGGATTATAGATTCCCTCACCTTGAATCTGAGTGAGTTTGTGATTATATTTTTATAATATGGTAGAAATGATGCTATGTAACATCTGAAGTGACACATAAATAAGAAACAGACAAAAATATGCAATGTTAATATTGTTCACTGGAACACCAAATGAGATGTATGACTACCAGGAGGCCATCATGCTGTAAGCAAGCCCAAGACAAATGGAAAGGCAATGAGCAGACCATTTAGTCTATGGTCTCAGCTGACTCCAGCCTTTGCATCTCCCCAGCTAAGATACTAAATATGTTAGTGAAGGATGTTACAGATGATTCTAACTCCTATCTATCAAGTTGAAACCAATTTCACAAAACTTCTATACTAAGATTTAATATTTTGAATTTTAAGTAACTATTTACCTTTAAAAAATTCTAATAAAATTTTCCCCCATATGAAAATGAATGTATTGTTATGTATACAAACTGGCTTCTTCCCTTAGGGTAATGGCCTCAGGAACAGAAACCCAAATACCACTGGTTCTCCCTTGTAAGTGGGAGCTAAACATCGAGTACATATGACACAGAAGGGAAAAATAGACACTGGGGCCTACCTGAGGTTGGAGGCTTGGCAGAAAGTGAGGATCATCAAATTACCTATCAGGTTCTGTGCTCACTGTCTGGGTGAAAAAATAATTTGTATACAAAATGTTAGCAACACATAATTTACCCATGTAACAAACCTGCACAAGTACCTCTTGAACCTAACAAATAAAAGTTGGTAGGGGAAAAAATAGCATAACAAACCTAATTTAACATAACATAACATAACATAACATAACATAACATAACATAACATAACATAAAACATAACATAACATATAACATAGACATAACACTATCTGGTTGTGCTTATAAATTTTCTTTTATTTGTATTTATTTTGGCTAAATCTAACAATTTTGAAGGGCCATCTTATTTTTGAACAGTAGATTAAATCCTAGACTTTTCTATTGCTTCTTTTAAAGAATCTGAAATAGTTTTTGAGACAAAGCAGTTCCAAGAACACCTGTCTCTGGCCTACATTTTTATCTCACCTCATGGAAAGACAAGGTAATCCCAAGAAAAAACACAACTAGAAACACCATTCAGGCCCAACAAATAGTCTGAAACGTATCTAGCCCAAATTTCAAATTTATCATAATGGATTTGAAGAGAAAGAAGCAGCTAGTACAAAGTTGACCCATACTTCCTTTGTACCACATTCCTTGTCGTTTATATGTGTCTGATTCCATTCCTATTAATGATAAGCAGCTAACTATGTGTCTACAAGGGCAGGATCTTTACTTTATTAAATGCTATATTCTCAGAGACTAAGTGCCTGGTGCATGGTTTATTGATGAACACTCAAAACATTTCTTTATATTTGAATATAATTCCATCATGACTTGTAAACTTTTTTTTACATAATATTTTTCAACATTTTTTACATAAATTATTTTTACATAAATAATACTTGGCAAGTATTTCAATATTTTGTACATAAATAATACTTGGCAAGTCACTTTAATGCTTCTGTGTCATTTCCTTATTTGAAACCAAAAAGAGGGTTCAACATTTACCTAAATTTCTTTTTAGTTTTCATATATAATTATTCTGAGGTTTCTTTTCAACTAGATCCTGAGATACAGTAATTCTGTGTGTAACTTATAAGAGAAGAACATAATATTTATGTTTATATGATGTTTTACTTTAGGAAAAAATAGGCAGAAAACAGACATGTGCATTTTCAGCAGGAATCAATTGTTCAAATGTAGATAGTTCTCTGACAGTTATTTGAGAAACTCTGAATGTTACATTTATTGTTCAGCTTATTTACCACCATATCGAAGGCCCTGTAGTCGGATTAACCAAAATCAGTTTTTGCTATTACACAAACTTCTTCATCTGCCCTTCCACTTCCTTATGCATTTTCATTTAGTTTTACCCAGTAAATCCTACTTCCTATTTTCACACTTAGCACTGTACGCCCTATTACCCTTATCAAAATTCTTTTCTTGTTATTGGGCATTAGGGGGAACTTACTTTTGGTTAAACATAAGTACTGTGTTACTGGAAGCTTTACCTTCATCTACTAATGTGCAATTCTAAAATGATTAACAGATAATGCAATGAGATTCCGAATTAGATGGTGATAAATATGAAGATCCTCAAGCATAAAAAACTGTTGAAAAATTTAAGGTGTTTTTCCCCTTAGATCCTGTAAATGGATTTAATGTTGACAAACTGTAAGGCCCACTACCCACCCTAGCTTTATCTCATGTTATTTTTTCTCTAAGGGGAAAATAAAAAGCCTTTGGCTCTTCTCCCTATGCCAAAGTCTGTCCAACCCTTTAAACATTGTGAGGCGTAACATAAATTACTGTATAAGTGGGTCACAAGGACAGTATATAGAGAAAGCTGGGTTTCTTCTCTCAACTTCATGTCATTTGATGAGTGTTCAGCACTTTTTCTTGTGACATTTGACTGGCATTTGATATTGGAGAAGGACAGACTTTCATTTCCATTTTGCATTTAATACCATTGTTTACAGAGAAGTTTTTAAGAAAAAAATGTAAAATACATATTAGGGTAGTGTGTTTTTTGTCCAGAGGTTTTACACAAATGCTTTCTTCTAAGTGAAATGTGTTTTAAAACAAATAGATGGAATAAAAATTAACTACTAAGTCATATACTGAAATAGAGTAACTTGTGTTATTTTGCTTCATACAAAATATTATATAGCTGTTTTTTAACACTCATTGGAAATGACTAGAAATGTTATCTGAAGAACACAATATCTCTTCTTCTATTTTTTATAATGAGCTTACCATTTATTTGGCCTTTTATTCAGCAAAATATTTTGATACTCCACTGTGCCTGCAAGATGAATATGACATAATTCACCCCCTGGAAGAGCTCTCAGCTTGATGGCAGAAGATAAATACATAAATGAATAATCATAAAATAAAATGATACATAGACTCATAGATTCAGAAGGAAATACAAGAGAAAGATTCTCAGTCGTGGTGACAGTTTGAAGAATTAGTAGAAGGCAAGGGGAAAGGACAGGTTCCTAATATGGAGAAACATAAACAAGCACACTTATCAAACCTCTCAAACATTCTGATGTTCTTTTGAGAGGAACAGCCTAACATAAAAGTGCAGGTAAGAGGAGATTTGGAGGAATGGAAACTCACGTCAACACTGGAAACTGAAGAAAATAGCAATCTGCCAGAAAATTTATCTAATTTTTCCATTATATAGTGTGGAAAACGATCTCTCAGAGTGAACTACTGGACAGTGGGAGATATCTACCCACAGAAAATTGCAGAGGACAAAAAATACTCAACTCAGATGCTCCAGCTGTAGAGATGATAAAGTTGTGTTGTCTACCAACTTCTCCCTGCGCCATTGGGTAGCTGAAGACATTGTTAAAGGACAGACAAAAAAGGGACTTATAACTATTACATTTTTAAGAATTTCTCATTGTGTAATGGAAAGCCTGTGTATAATAGACTATAATAGATTAATAAATATTTACTGTTAATCTTCCAATTTGTAGCCTCATTGTCCAGCTTGAAATAAAAAAGATCAAGTTTACTTTGCCACTGAGTCCACAGGAGACAGATAAACTTCAAGCTTGTCAGCAGATCTAGCAATTATCACTTTTCCTTCCCTGGGTTTATTTCTGCCAGCTTATGTGTGAATGCATAATCTAACACTGCGAATCCCAGTTGCCATTAAGCAATTTGTAAAATTGCTTCATCAAAGATTTATATGTCGATTGCCATAATCCTAGTTGATGGTGTGTGAAAAGATATACCTAACTAGTCTCTTAAAGATGTGTAAGTGCCCAAATGCAAAAGGAATAGAAAAAATGTAGAATAACTTTATTTACATTTCATTAGTTCAGTCTTGTCATAACGAACATCTGTAAAGTAGACTGTCTTTCCCAGACAGTCTAGGTGACGTTAGACAGGGGATGTTCTCACACTGAAAATCTGAATCGGAATGCCCATTAATGAGCAAGAGGCACTCAGTGCTAACATACATACTAGCTACAAGGCCTAATGTTACCCACACTCTTATTGGATGAGTAGGGCACTATGAGATTTTAATTTCTACAACATTTAGAAGACAAACATGACAATGAAACAATGTTAAAAAATAATATGAGGAAGATAATAAATATAAAACCATTACTCATTTGAAAATTCAGTGCATTGACCAATATTATTATTATTTTCGAGATGGTTAATAACAATTTGAAATATGTTAGTTTTAACTGATGAAAGAATGAGCATCAATTCAAAGACTTACAGAAATTTATTGAAGTAGGTACAATAAAACTTTTCTACAGGCTATATTTACATATATTATTAATAAATACCAAATGTATTTTTATGATATACCTTATCAGTTTAAAAGTCTGGCACCCAACAATGACCAAAGTATATAGGACTGGGTCTGTGCATAATGAATCCCTAGCTGCAAATCCATTCAGAGCAGGAGTTGCACCAATATTACAAAGTGCCTGGAATGCAGACTCTCCTATCATACACCTATGAGGTCTCTTTGAAAGATATCCCTTACCCACGTTGGCCCAAGACCACATATCTCTATCTCTGTTAGCAAAATGATTAAACCTAGATTCTGGAGTCAGAACATGTGCTTCCAAATCCTTTCTTCACCTCCTAGCAGATATGTAATATTGCATGATGAACATACGCTTTTGTGCTTCTCTTAGCACGCATTTGTAAAACAGAGATAGCATTTTCATAGAGTTGTAAAGATCGCATAATTTAATGTACTATGACTGTCAACTTATACATCCAATAAGTGATAACTTTTTTTTTTTTTTGAGACAGAATCTCACTTGTCACCCAGGCTGGAGTGCAGTGGAGTGATCTCAGCTCACTGCAAGCTCCGTCTCGCGGGTTCACACCATCTCTTGCCTCAGCCTCCCGAGTAGCTGGGACTACAGGTTCCTGCCACCACGCCTGGCTAATTTTTTGTATTTTTAGTAGAAACGGAGTGTCACCATGTTAGCCAGGATGGTCTCGATCTCCTGACTTCGTGATCCGCCCGCCTCAGCCTCCCAAAGTGCTGTGATTACAGGCGTGAGCCACTGTGCCCAGACAGTGATAGCTATTGTTATGAGTGGTGAGTTAGCCTACTGAAGAACTAAAACTGTAATTAATATTGAAGCAGTAGAACCTGGGGGTCAGAATGGAAAAGAAAGGCAGGACCTGCAACACTCATGGACAAATAACAAAAAGATCAGTAAAGAGAGGTACTATTCCAGAATGCTTCAAAATGTAGGTTATGCGTGTTGAGTACTCTTGAGTGGAGAGGGAATAAATAAGAGAAGTCATTGGAACACGGGAATCATGGAATACATAATGTAACGTAATAGATGTTGGTAGATCAATACATTGCTGAAAACTAATAAATATGCTATCAGACTTCAGAATTTTGCTGGAATCTCTACTCATGCATTCTGTTCAAAGGTATGGTATCCACGAAGCCACCTGAATAGCCATCTTGCTGCCATAAGTGAGATGGTTCTAAGTACTACTTTCAAAGACCCACCTCTTCCCCATCAAATACTTCAGCGAATATTTACAAAACAAAAAAAGGAAGGTTTTAAAGCCACAGTATTTACTGTTAGAAGTGAGTTCATCATCAACTGTGAGTCTATTCTTGTCAAGACAATACATGCATGGCTCAGAGGTTAGTGTGATTCTTTGTGTGAGAGAAGGATCATTCAAAAGTCAAATGATTATTTTTAATAAAATATATGTTCAATTGAATTATTCTCAGCAAAGAAAGCTTGGCACTCGATCAAATACCCATCATATTTTTGGCACTTTTCGTGTAAATCTATCTTCCCCCACCACCTAAGTGATGTATCTCAGTTAATAAATAACCATGTTATTCAAGTTAATTGGATTTTGGAATGTGATTGGTGAAAGTGGAAAGTATCTAATTTTAAAAAAATCTATGAAAGTGAATAAAAATAGAAGGTCAATTCCTTAAAATGAAACAATAGGTAGAAAGGGAGAGAGAGAGAGAGAGAAAAAAAAAAAAAAAAAACTAGTAGAATGTGGTTTTGAAGTTTTCACAGAAAAAGCTCTTCGGCTCTTTGTCACACCAACTCAACATTCACAATTTTATATGTTTTCTGAATGTAAATTTTTTTTAATGGAGAGGGAATTACTGTGATTATTAGGGACATTTATATAATAATTTTGTTTAGGCTGCATAAGTCCAAGGGGATAACTAACAATATGAGATCCAGTAATATATTTGGAAACAGAATAGGAATGCAAAAACAGACAATAAACATAGCAAACTTCACGCACATGACAACATTGAAAGGCACCTTGAGGTTAGTCGGAAGCTTCTATATGAATATCAGAGTCGAGCCAGAAAAGCCTCTTAACTCCAAATTTCTCATTATATCATTTCAGTTATTTGTTTTCAGAAAACGTCTAATGTGTACAAACTGAATCTATTTTGTGAAATCCTAACTATCATCAACATTTTTTAGTGCAGATTCCTCCCTTTGGTACTTGTAATTTCATTCTCTGCATTCCTATCATAAAATCATGTGTGCCTGATTGCTTTATAACTGGCAGCCCCTCTAGATTTACCAGCCCTCTAGCCGTTCTGTAGCCTCTAGACCCCACCACCTAGTGAACTCCACTTTCTTCTGAAGAGTGGAATTCATAATCTTTGCCTTCCACCCACACCAGAAAGGACACAAAACTGTATATATATTCTCTATTTTAATCGAAGTGGAACTTTCAAATGAAAGAATAAAAGCATGTCCATTTATCTCTTCATTTGAATGTCCTCATTCTGGGATTATAGAGGTGAAAACATTGACATCATAAAAAGCCTTTAGACATGTGCAAGGTGGGAAGTGTGCTTTGACGTGCTCCCTTCAAAATGTCCTGTCTCCCTCCGGCACCAAGAAGTAGCAGTGCCATTCTGGCATGAAACCCTGAGTCTGGACCAGAATTCACAGGAACGGAGATCCCATTGCTCTCTTTCAGGGAACACTCGAGTCTATCCTACCACTATATGGGGTTGACCTGATGTCCCCAAGAAGGTCTGGAATGCAATGCACCCCCATGACGATTTTTCCCATGGGCCAGCACCTTATTGCTTTTGAAGAATCTCAGGAGATTAGGTATATAGAATATATACCAACAGACTAATTAAAGTGAGCGACCAAAGACTTATGTGAGTGATTCCAACTATTTATATAGATAAGAGTGCCAAAATAAATACGTTCCTGAAGCACCACCACACAACCTAGGGAAGGCTTTGCTTGAGATAACATAGACCTAATTCCTTTTTTTATTTTTTAATCGAATAAACTAAAGCTTGAGAAAATAAACATACCCCTCAAGGTCATGGGCAAATGTAGAAATGCAGAGCCTGGAATAATACTACAGGCTCTCAAAAACAGTTGGTATTCTTCCCAGTAAACCACATTGAAGCATTGTTGTGTCTCTCACTATTGTAGATATTAAAGTCATTTCTCTAAAAGGATATTTCAGATGTATTATGAATCTAATTTTTATGATTCAAATAAAATTTAGGAGAATATTTCTTTGACTTTGAGATAAGGGAAACCTTCGGAAGCAAAGACAAAGAATTAAGAGGAAATAAATATGTTTAAAAATCAAGCTTTTTACAATCTCATGGTGAAAGGGTTCATAAACAAAATCAAAATATA
Source organism: Mandrillus leucophaeus (assembly GCF_000951045.1). NCBI lineage: Eukaryota > Metazoa > Chordata > Mammalia > Primates > Cercopithecidae > Mandrillus > Mandrillus leucophaeus. Next base: position 541,916 of record NW_012110907.1, on the reverse strand, counting down.
CCTTGCACACTGGAAACAGTGTTTACACGACAATGATTTAACATTCTTAATTTTATATATATAGTCGCCCTGTCGCCCAGGCTGGAGTGCAATGGTGAGATCTCGGCTCACTGCAACCTCCGCCTCCCGGGTTCAAGCGACTCTCCTGCCTCAGCGTCCTGAGTACCTGGGATTATACACGCACACCACCATGCTCAGCTAATTTTTTGTAACTTTAGTAGAGATGGGGTTTCACCATGTTGGCCAGGCTGGTCTCAAACTCCTGACCTCTTGATCCACCTGCGTCGGCCTCCCAAAGTGCTGGGATCACAGGCGTGAGCCACCGCGCTCCGCCCAAAATATATTTTTAATAACAGAACAAAGAAACAACATAAATTGGGCAAAATATATAAACAGAAAAGTTATAAATAATGTAATGCAAACAGCTAGTAAGGACATGAAAAAAGTGCTCAACCTCATTAATAAACAAGGAAATATAAAACTAAAATCATAAGATATTTTCATCTTCTATTATACTAACAACACTTTAAGAATCTTGATAATAGTAAAGGTTTGGAGGATATGGGGAATTAGAATAGTCAGACACTGCTGATGAGTAGAGGGGGGATGAACTTACTGAATAAATTAGTAAAGTTGCTACAAGAATAAATATAAAATCAATTCTATTTTGTCATAGGAAAGAAAACCAAGCTTCCAAAAACAAAACAGTTGTTTACTTATGCAAACATATAAATCCAAAATACTCAAAAACAGTAAAAATGTTAGCATTGAATCAAAGCACCTTCTATTATGAATAAAATTTGCTTCCTAATCTTATTTAATTGTGACTTTTGCTAGTATGGGAAAGTTATTTTCATTTTAGTTAGGCTGCCCTGAGTTTTTTGTGCAAAATATGAATTTCTTTCAATTATTTATGTTTTTTTCTAAGTTTTTTTTTTAATGATTTAAGTGTCCCTGATGGTATGTTTAGCACCTTTTAAATTAGTCATGCTAGCTATTTTATTAAAGGCCAGGTTTTCTCTCTTCCAGATCATTAATTAGAATATTAAATATGTTCATTTCCAGAGCAATGCTCCCCGAGGCTCCCATTAGCACCTTTGTTCTATGAAAGTAAAATTATAATGAATAAAATTATAAATAATACGCCCAATTTTGTTTTTTATTCAGGAGAAAAATGACAAAAATTTAAAAATCAAGATAATTGTGTCTGCTTACTATGTGTAACATAAATTGTACATATATAATTATATCTAACATTGAGGGGGAAATTTGATAGCTAAACTATCAGCACATAAAGGATTCTCAAAAAGCTTAGGCCTTATCTTTAAGAAACTACATTACAATTTGTTGGCTAGGTCAATTTTTTTAATGATATTAAAATATTTAAGTTTCTCTTCTTTGATTATCAAAAACAATATCAACTATTGTAGAAATTTGAAAAGTTACTAAATATAGAAATAGCAAATGAAAAGTGAAACTTGCAAACCTATGGAGGAAAGTATTAAATTCCTATAAAAATGATTACTACTTGGTCGAAAAAGCATTTAGTAGAAATATTTCACCATTAATTACTTTTCAACACAATCCACATAGCACACCTGATATTCAGCTTTGGGTGGCATAGCATTTTAAAACAAAGGTATCAGAATTGACCTCATGCTGGTGCCATGATAATCCTATTATTATATACGTCAAGGGATCAGAATAAGACAGAATTGACTAGTAAAAGGTCAAGAAACTCCAACAAATATAATAGCAGATGAAATATATAATACAATAGCAGATATGTTAAATGCATAACAATATATAATAGACTTTACTCCTAGAGGTGAGACAGAACACACAAGGAAGACCCCTCTCCTCAGTCCTGAGATCCAGATCATGTTGGGTAAGGCAGGATCTTGACTCCCTAATGACAAAGAACACATATGATGGCACATTGCCAGTATCTGCTAGAGATTTGCAATCTGAAACTCACTGTTAAATCTTCCCTCTAGGGAGCACTGGCAAAAGTTATTCACAAGGAGGTGTCTCATTGGAAGCACTCTGTTATAAATTAGGTTTACAGGGGACACTGGAGGAATGCAAGGTCCTGATGACTGTTCTCTTGGGCCATTTCCAAGGGTTGGGGTGCAGGGAGCGATTTTGAGGGATGTTCAGGAACTTTGGCGGATTTCCTTTTCAATAATATATTTCCATGCCTTTCTAGTATGTTCTTGGCTGAAAACAAAAACCAAGGATTATGCCACTTCGTTGACCATTCTAATTAATCTGACTGACAGAGGCTAGGACTAAATCTTTCTTATAGCACTTAATCAAGGCTATTCTCAACTGAATTCCTTGCATCATGATGAGGCCAACCTGTAGTTTTGCCTGCAATTATACACCACCCCCAAGGAAGCTAGACTTAGCCAACTGTGAATAAATTTCAGAAGGGATCAGGAGGTCTCATCTTAGATAGCTAAGACATCGTTTAAACCCAGACTATATCAGATGTGACCTGTGCAAAGAAATTTAGATTAACCTGCCAAACTTTGGTGTCACTGACAACAATTAAGAGGACAATAAATGGACAACAAAGAATCCCAGTTTAAGGGAGTGATTCTGTGGCTGCCAGTTCACCCACACAGAAACAGAACAAAAAGGAGCACAAGTAACTGGGATTTGTTGCAAAATGTGATTTGGACCACCATCACACTGGACTGGTGAAAAAACACAGGCAGTATCAACAGGAGGTGGCAGACTTGACTGTCAGGTATTGTTTCAGGAAGAGCAGAAAAATTTAAGACCAGCTATGTTCACATGCAATTTTCTGTTTTTGTGGCACATGGACAGGTTACAATCCCAGCAGCAAGTCACACTGGCAGATGGAGTTGCAGTTTGATCAGGCAGTGGTGTCCATCCCAGTCCCCTTTTAACCCCTTGGATCCAACCTCAGGCACTAAGGTTGTTGCCCTCCCTCCACCATCACAAAATTGGTGTGTTCCTTTTTAGTACCAATAATTTCACTTTTCTTCTAATTACCTCCTATTTGCACCCAGATTTTTCATCTGAAAGGGTCAGGATCAAGAAGGACAAGAACATTTTTAATCCATATGAATGAATTAGAACTAAATTAGAATCTTCCAGGCTCCTTTTGTTCATGCTGCCATGCGAAATTTATAAAACCAAGCTGGCCTGAGGTTGACAATCTAAGAATTGTCAACACAAAATTCCAAAATTTAAAATAGATTTATGTATCCCCCACCATAACTCTTTTGTTCTGTTTTTCAGAAAACAGCCAAGAGATGTTGACACTTTTTAGGGAGGACAGCCATATTTAGTGAGCAAACTATCTTGTTAAAGTATATGAATCAAGAGGAGATGAAAGAGGTAGAATTAGAAATATTTTCATCCTAATGCTCAGCAATTCCAGATGTCTATAGGCGTTATGCCCCATGCACTGTGACCTCCTTTACAATGAGACAAATGGAGAAACTCTAGACAGGAGTCAAGTATAACATGTGTCTATATCAGGAGTGCAACCCATCAGAAAATGGAATCATACCATGAGGATCTTACATTAGTTAGCTAGGAAATCTGATCAGTGGTACAATTGCTTCCACAATTTACGGTACCACAGAGGGATGTCTTTTACCTTCTAGCCTATAATCTTCCTGCTCAAAAGTCAGCAAAAATAGTATAACTAGTCCTGTAAAGTATTGGCTAGAGCTATGAGTGTGAAATTGAGTTCCACCCACTGAACTGAGTGCTTAACTTAATTTTCAATTCTGCATAGCTGGCACTGAGTGTGGACAGACCAGTGGACACAATTGGGTTTTCAACTTACCCAAATTTCAGTAAACCATGTCTGTCCACATATTTAGGGGAATCTATGTGAACTGAAGGCTTAATTGAACCAGGGGCTTCATTTCCTATGGGAGAAGGAGATAAGATTTCCCCCAAGTAGGTAGTTGTTTTACTCCTTTGTGTAAAACTAAGATGGCACTAGGACTTTGCAATTGGGTATACCATTTTCATTTGACTAAGCAAGTCCGACTGGACCATTTTTGCTAGTCATTGATTCGGTGTGGAGATATTAAGACAGAAAGCAACAAGGCATTTGCAAGACAGGAAAGAAAGAAGGAAGGAAGGAAGGAAGGAAGGAAGGAAGGAAGGAAGGAAGGAGAAAAAAAGAAAGAAAAGAAAGAAAGAAGAAAGAAAGAAGGAAAGAAGGAAAGAAGGAAGAAGGAGGGAGGGAGGGAGGGAATAAAGGAAGGAAGTGGAAGAAAGAGAGAGAGAAAGAAGGAAGAAGAAAGAAAGGAAAAATAAAGAAAGAGGAAAGAAAGAAAGAGACAGAAAGAAGAAAGAAAGAAGAAAGGAAATAAAGAGAGAAAAAAGAAATAAAGAAGAAAGAAAAAGAAAGGAAGGCAGGCAGGAAGGGGAGAAGGAAGGAAGGATGAGAAGGAAGGAAGAAAGAGGAAGGAAGGAGGGAGGGAAGGAAAGAAGGAAGGAAGGAAGGAAGGAAAGAAGGAAGGAAGGGAGGAAGGAAGGGAGGAGGGAAGGAAGGAAGGAGAAAGAAAGAAGAAAGAAAGGAAAGAAAGAGAGAAAGAAAGAAGAAAGAAGGAAGGAAAGAAGGAAGGAAGGAAGAAAGTGGGAGGGAGGGAGGGAATAAAGGAACGAAGTGGAAGAAAGAGAGAGAGAAAGAAAGAAGTACAAAGAAAGGAAAAAGAAAGAAAGAAAGAGGAAAGAAAGAAAGACAGAAAGAAGAAAGAAAGAAGAAAGGAAAGAAGAAAGAAATAAGAAAGAAAAAGGAAGGAAGGCAAGAAGGGGAGAAGGAAGGAAGGATGAGAAGGAAGGAAGAAAGAGGAAGGAAGGAAGGAGGGAGGGAAGGAAGGAAGGAGGGAGGGAAGGAAGGAAGGAAGGAAGGAAAGAAGGAAGGAAGGAGAGAGAAAGAAAGAAAAGAAAGAAGGAAGGAAAGAAGGAAGGAAGGAAGGAAGAAAGAGGGAGGGAGGGAAGGAATAAAGGAAGGAAGTGGAAGAAAGAGAGAGAGAGAAAGAAGGAAGAAGAAATAAAGGAAAAAGAAAGAAAGAGGAAAGAAAGACAGAAAGAAGAAAGAAAGAAGAAAGGAAAGAAAGAAAGAAGAAAGAAAGAAGAAAGAAAAAGAAAGGAAGGAAGGCAGGAAGGGGAGAAGGAAGGAAGGATGAGAAGGAAGGAAGAAAGAGGAAGGAAGGAGGGAGGGAGGGAAGGAAGGAAGGAAAGAAGGAAGGAAGGAAAGAAGGAAGGAAGGAAATGGACAGATAACACATCATACCTACATCAGGTTGGTGGCACTGCTGTATTGAAAAACAACCTTGAAGACTCAGGAGCTACCAAGTCTTCAATAAAAGTTGTTCTTTCTTTCTTCTGGGATTTTCTATTATTTTGTTAGACTGCATGAAAGAGAGCAAGAATCACCACTCCACATGCACAGTCCCTGAACAGAACTATCTCCTTTGATTCTTTATGAATATGTACAGTAGAAACATAATAAGGCACATTAATATCAGTTATATGTTTCTGCACAATAATGTGCTGAATTAACCTAGAGGCCTCCATTCACCCATCAGCTGGATTCAGGCACTGTTTCTTTTTTTCTAATGGGGATTTATATGTCCCTTGTGTCAGGGGGCTAAAATAGTTGCCAAGATAGTATGCTATGCCCTGGCTTAGCAAGAAGAATATAGGCAGAAGCTACTGAATAAGGGTTGGTTGGTGGAGGCGGAGATTAGCTTCAGAAAGATGGCTGGGGCTTAAAAGGCTTTTTTGGTCCCCCTGGGTGGATGCCACCTCATCCTCGGCATACCTTCAAATTCTTTCAAGTGTTGTGGCCCAGAAGTCTCTTTTTTAACCTCCTTTTCCCAATGTATATTCTCTTCCTTGCAGCCTGCAGTGCCAACCCTGAGAACACAGAGGCTGTGGAGATTTTTTAATTTTGTCAAATGCAAATATGAAAGTGAATGAATGCTTTGATCATTGCCTTATCAATTTAATACCACTGAGTCATCCATGATCCTGGCCTACAGGGATCTTTGACTTAAATGAAATCTTGCTGCTTCTATGCAGCACTCTAGGCATGAGAAATTTCAATTCACAATGAGAATTTGAGACTAGAAATTTCTAAGGCAAAACCTTTTTTAATTAATAGAAATTATGATTGCCCAACTAACGACTGAGCAAAATATCTCAAATGTTCTCATATCTTACACTCTCTGGAAAGATTTTTTTCTGGTATTTTTGGAGGAAACCTGTCTATATATTAAGATGGGATATATGTCTAGAAAGATAGGTTGAGCTATATTTTAGAAGTTGTTACATACTACAGGATATTAATTGTATTCTTTATGAGAAAAAAGAAAGTCTTTAAAAATGACTTTAGGTGATGCGTTTATATTCCATTAAGATTACTGTAGCAGCATTACAACTCATTTTTTAATAAATAAAAAGGCCGGAATAAAGAATCTCCATTAAAAATCCATTAGACTAGCCTTGAGCAGAGATGTCGAAGTCTTGGGCCGGGGATGAAACTGCAGAAATGGAAAAACTACTCCTCTAGGGGGTATATTAAAGAAAGATAAACAGGGCAAGTTGCCTGTTAATGGCATGGGAAGGGAGGTAAAGCAGAAGAAGCAGTGTGAGAAAAGTGTAGCTGCCTTAGAGGAGGGTAGAGCCATTAAAGGGTCTAGGATACAAATGAGTGATAACAAGCCTGATAGGATTTGAGTGAAAGGGATAAAATAGACTGCTGAATTTGAAGTTTCTGTGCAATTTTAAGAGGAAATTCCAATTGGTAGAGTGACTACATAATTTATCTATCATTCAAATTAGTATATTTTAAAGTGAAATGAATGCTTGTGCATCGTTATTAATAGCAATTGACATAAACTCAGACTATCCCAAGTGAGTTGGGATAGATTGCCAGCCCACGTTGCGCACTATATGGCAGTTGATCTCAGGAGAGAGATTTGAGTTGACGTTTTCAGTAATAGCAGTACATGTTAATAACACCCCAGAAAAATGTGTGGCGATGTATTTACTTATCTTTATTTATAGCAATTGGCATATCACTTCACAGTTTATTAAGAGTTTTATTGGATATCACCTGATTTGATAACTGAAACCTAAAAAGCAGGGAGGGAGGTCCCATCTTGCACTGGTAAAATATATCTGTTTGTCTTTATGTCCTTCAGAATATTTAATACTGTTTGAATACTGGAGCAAACTATAAGCTCCGTGGAGGTTTTTCTTGTTCCAGTTAAAGCTATATTCCAAACACCAAAAAATAAATACGAAATTCACTGTGACAAATGTATCACTTTGGAAGGTGACAGGATGCAAATGATCTGACTCTCGGGTTCATGTTAATTGTATATTTGAGCTTACTTTCTGAGATACGTACTTCTCTGAAGGAGAAAGAGAAAAGATTGTGTGAATAAGAGCAGGAAGAGGCCTATAATTATATTGTGTCATGATATCAATCAGAATTACAAAATTTGAACATGTATAAGGACCCTAAGATAATTATAACATGGTAACAATCTTCGAAAGTTTTCAAGTCTATTTATCAGAAACAAATAGAGTGAAAAACAGCTATCCTCTCTCCCAAGATTGCTATAGCAGACATGGGAAAAGGAAAAGTGTCTTTATTTTTTTTATAGCTGATTTAAACCTTGCCAAAATCCACTATCCAGATGCTCAGAGAAAAGACGTAAACATTTCAATTAACAAGATATCAATATTTTCTGGTTTAAATAGTCCACCTTTTAGTAAGTGCTTAGATATTCGGCTCCTCCCTCCCAACCTTTTGCAATCCAAGATGGTGTCTGAATATACTGCAGAGCTGCTCACTTTTTGTTCACAATAATGTAGGAATAGGATCTTAAATGCAAGTGTAGTTATTGCTGCTCTCCAGGTTCTTGCTGACTTCTGATGATGCTTTCTGTGGTCCTCTGACCACTGCTCCACCTGCACACATATGACGTTACAGTCTTCAGATAGTGAACTTGTGACATGTTCTTTCAGCTTGGTCTGGATACTGTGGTCTTCCCTGTTGACTCAGGATGGCTGCAGCTCCTGCTGGTACTAGTTATACCCTGGAAGTCTCTCTGCAACATTTGTCCATTCCCAATTTCTCCTTGTAAGTCTTGAGCCTTTCCATACAGACCTAACTCAAAGCCTACTAAGGTCACACCTTGCACGTACTCACCTCTTCCACATTCATGCACAGAATTTGTGCAAACATCTGTACATCTTCCATATAATGTGAGATTGAGGGTAGATTCCCAGGAGATAAACTCTGGCTTCTGTCTGCCTATATAGTTACTGTTTATACTCTGACTAGCCTGTCCAGGTTGGCATAACACCCCCCTCCCACCCCACCCCATCCCACACACAAAGAAAAGGTCCTCAATGTCTTAAACAGGGACTCAGATGAAAAACTCCTGTCTTTCACCATTCAGAGATGTGGGGGCAAGGGTGAAAAGGAGAGGGAAAATAACAGTGCATACATGTCACCACTTTCTCCTTCTCGCCTTCTCACAATCTACCCAAAGATGGAATAAGCAGGTTTTCTGTTTCCTATTCTTGGCTAGATGAAATTTCTCCCTAT
>NW_012110907.1:485790-528290 GCF_000951045.1 Mandrillus leucophaeus | reverse complement strand
TCAGACTCAACCATGTTAAAATGCAGAATATAACTTCATGTTGACTCTGCTTCTTGCCACATTTATGCTGTCATTTAGCATTTCTATAAACATAATAAACTGATCATATGTGAAAACCTTAATGTTTATGTAATTACATTTTTAAAATATAAATGAATAGGTGGTATGTTAGGAAACACAGTTTCCACTCTTCTCAGAACTTGGTGGCATGAATACATGACTGAAATGAGAAAAGAATGGGTAGAAGTTTTAAAATACACTTCTTTCCTCCACATTGTTCTAAGATAAGAGGTTGCAGAGCAGGCTTTTATTATCAGGCTGAAATACTCAACATATAAATGTGAAAATAGTTACTGATTTTTATCCCCACCTGACAGAGTAATGAGAAATCATCTTTTCAAATGAAAATTTATTTTTGAAACATTGGGTAGTGAATAACAATGCATTTTAACTTAAAACTTCTAATTCAGATTCTTCATACAGTAACATAATATTTGTTAAGGAAGAACAGGTATTTGGATAAAGAAATTGGAAAGCAGTGAAGGTGTCGATAGATTTTTCAAACTATAGACAATGTTTGAATCTTCCATACATGTGCTTAACTGACCACAAATTTAAAGTAGATTGCAATGAAAAAAATACCAATCTATAACTAAAGATTCTTATGATAAAGATCAGAGTTAACTACTGAAAACCAATAAAAAAATTAGAACAAAAATTTCACATACCATTTGGGAATAGAAAGAAACTATCAATAAAATGTGTAAGTACTCAGTATTATTTTGAACCTATCCCTCAGCCTTATCGCTATGTAATTTGCAGGCACCAATAGGCATCTGCCCTGAGAATAGATTATTAGCACTTTTTGCCTATTTTACTAATTAAATTCAAGTGGTATATAAATCTCACTTATGGTATAAAACGAAGAAGGTGAAGTAGAGAAAGAGAAAAATCAAAGCTCATGAAATAAAAGAAAGAAAATGTCTTCCCTTGAGAGTCAATATTCAATTACTTCTGGCTCTATGATATAAAAATGTTTTTAAACAATATTTTATAGTAACTACTGAATCACCTTTGGAAATAACCACTTAAGTAAATAATACATTTTAACATCCCTGTGAACAATGTGGTATAATAACATAAATGACATATCACATATAAAATTCAAGGCAAACTTTTCTCTGTATTTTAAAAAGATGGTTTTGGCCAACCTACAGTTGCAATTCTATTACAACTCTCAGAGTCTGTAATTAGTGAAAAAGACAAATTGAGAGAAGGAGATTAACATCTGTGATTCAATGGTCATTGTCACAAATGTCCTATGTCACTCTGACTATATTTTCTCATTCTTCATCTGCTTTCTCTTAATGCCCACAAGACCTAAAATCAACAGGTTGCAATATTAGTCATTACATCATCTGTTCTCATCTTGATTAGCCAAGACCTGCTGTTTCTTCTGCCTGACTGAAGCTAGTGATGATTGAGAACAACAAGGAAACTTTCCTACACCTTTCTAGGAAAAATAACAACCAATTTCTTTATAAATATTGAAACATTATTTATATGAAGTATTCTTAAGATTAAACACACTTGGGTATTTCTTCTGGGTTCCACAGTTTTAATCCTGAGTCAGGGATTTATAGACTAGTGAAATTTCTATTAAAGTAACTATTAAATTGATTCGGATTTATTTAGTTAGTAATAATTTTGCTGCTCGTCTACCCAAAATATACTGACCAAATATTTGGTTTGGTTGCTCTGTGTAAATTCTGCTTCTCTTTATGCTATCTCCATTAAGTAATAGATTGACTTCATGATTGTTTGTAAGGAAATAATCAAGTTTAAATTACTGAAATGTGTGTGCTAAGTGGTTTGTAAAATTTTGCATATTTTCTCATAAAAAATGTAGTTTAAAATACAGTGACATTTCATATATCAGGCCGTGAGACTTCCGCCAACATCAGATTTCCAAATTTACTGGTAACCAAAGAAAGCATCTAAGAGTCGCAAAACATTTGCTTGAATCCATGTACCTAATTCCCATCTTAAGCTTCATGATTTTTCAATAATAAGAAAACAAACAAAAACACAAACTTTCCCACCAGGATACTAGAAGCTGTAAACTGAAAGAAAAAAACTGTGAGAAAGGCACAATAACAGAATAAGTTAAATGTCACAGTCAGAAATCAAAGGACAAAAACACAATATGAAGCTGTATATAGAGAGAATATCATGGGATGCTGACTGAGATGATCTGGGGGTATCAAGATAATAATAAATTATATTCGATGACCTCTGATTGAATTAGTAGAGAAATACATGCTCAATCTAATTCCTATACAAAGTATCCTATACTAAAAACCCTTGCTTTGGTGCTTGAAGGAATAAGCCCCAGACTTCATTGCTTCCAAAATTTAATATGCATATAAACCACCTTAGGATCTTATGAAAATGTGGATGCTTGTTTGGTAGACTAGGAAGTATGGTCATGATTCTATGTTTCTAATCTCCTAGCTGATGCCACTAGGTTTTGTTTTGTTTTGTTTTGTTTTGTTTTTTTGCAAGGGTATGGAATGCATTAATTTTCAATAAAATAAGGCAGATGAGATGTTACTGTATTTGATCTCAAATATTTTCTTGGAAATCTGAAGTAAAAACATACTACTCTTACAAGTTGGCAAGTTTATATTAATACAATTCATTCACTTTGGAAATAAGGAAATAGCATAATAATAAACAATTTTTAAGATGTGAAACATGTAAGGGGAAATAAATAATAGTGCATTATTCAATCCTTCAACCATATATTAAGCATGCATGAGGAAATTTCATTAAAACCTGAACTTGGTCAATACTGTGCAAAATTTGAAGTGAGCTACATCTATATCATACTAAGTAATATTCAATAGAATGCTGAATTCTCTTAACCTATATTGTTTCATTCTTTTTACATCTGGAAAATAAGCAACACACAAGGCAAGTTTTTTAAAGGATATTCTGTTTTCATTTCTATTTATGATGAAACACTGTGCTTTGTTCAATGGTAAAAAATCAAGACTATGTTCTTTGATTTTAAAAAATGCCCAGGCAATGATTTCCTGGTTCTGAATTTTAGGCACATAAATATGTGCATTAAAATATTCTATAAATAAACTGAAAATGGAAGAAGTTAAACACAACATTTGAAGTTATGAATTCATAGCCTTTATAGGCTTCCTATATTATATAAATTTCGACCCTGCCAAATTCCTTTACTCTGATATGCTGGGTTTACAAACTATTAAAGTCTAGTGACATTAATGGGAGACTTCCCTATTCTCATCATGTCTTCCATTATGAAATTGTCATTCTAGATGCATTATTGTTTACTAGAACCTTTCTCACTTCCCTAAAAGCTTTGCTAATGGTGAGATTCCCATGTTGCTCCAAACAATTATTTAACTTCGAGTGATTAAACTTAATTATCTACCATATTTGATATGAGATAGAGGGACCAGGGAATATTGTAAATAATATTGATAAAAAGACATATGACTTCAAGTGGTTTCCTAAAGGGTCAAGATATAAATGTATTTATGGTAAAATGTGAAAACCTTTATACTGGACAATAAAGAAAACAAACTCATGATTTAAAATAATTTACAGGTGATTCCCTCATTTACTTTACTTTGCAATTCTAGCTTTCATTTCATTTTAAAAATTAGGGCAGTGTAGACAGCAGCTGTATAAACTCATTGCCTGTAAATATCCTCCATTTCCTTTTTGCCCTTTTGGCTATGGAAAATAAAATTACATGTACTAAAAAGGTTTTGTGGAGCTAGAAATGAGGCATAATCTATATTAATCAATAAAATATAAATTACTTAGTAATTATTTCTTGTTTATTAAAACGAAAAAAATTCAAGACCCAACAAAACAGCTAAATGTTTAAATGATAGGTTATTTAGTGAAAGTATGTCCAGAAGGATTTTCTGGGAAAAACAATTAATTGATAACAATATGAATGCAAATCTGTCTCTTTCAAAATTTTAAAGCATATTGTTCAAAGTTTTAGCTTGTGTGCACGATATAAATTCCATACATTGTCTTCTCAGTGACAATAAAAAGCACGGTTTATTAAAAACGGAAGTAAAAATTAAAATATCTTTTAAAAAAATTGGTCACAGTTTTGTCATTGGTATATGGAGGTTATTCCAGGGACCCATCCAAAGCTCTTCATCATCGGACTGTGTGTGGTCACTATGAAATTCCAAAGCCTCCTTGATGTTCTTACTGTCAATCATGGACTCCTGTTCAACTGTGCTTTTCAGCCTGTTCCCTAGTGTCTTCACCGCTGGGCAAGGGGCAAATGTAACCAGAGTTGGTCTTGCATTCATTTTCTCAGTAGAAAATGGCCCCTTTGATAATGTGTTCAGAGGCACATTCTCCTCATGTGTCACTGCCAACTTGTCTAGTTTCTTAAAGTGCCTTCCCAATCGAACAGGGGAAGCAACTTTTAAGTTGTCCGTGAGGCAGGCACGGCGGGTTCTCACCACAGAACCATTCTGTGCAATATATATATTGCCATTGATATTACTGTGGATACTAGGATGGTGAAGACGGTGTCTCTGACATTCAGGAGCGCTGTCTTCTCCAGTTGAGCTGGTTTCATACTCTCGATCTACAACTAACTTGATCATTCTTTTTCTTGCCCACTGACAAAATAAACAAAAATATGTGAGTCACTATCAAATAAATTAAAAAGGCAACAATTACATTGCCTGTGAAATCCAAAACCATGACATTTAGAAAGCTATCAAAGGTAAATCACTCAAGAGAGATAGAAGGAAGCCAGTCTTTATTAACATACATTTCTTTTCACCAATCCTTTGTTGGCTTCAGGGCTTATTAATGTTTGAAAAATGTATTGTTGAGTTGGAAAGCAGACATTTCCGGAAACACATGTATTCTTTTAGATCAAATTGCCGATCCACATGGAAAAAAAATGTATTACTTTTATTTAAGGAGCTGATCCACTATTTGACAGCTGCTATACTATTCAGGAAAGTTAAATTGAAAGGAATGAACAGCTTCAGTATATTCTGTTCATAGTAACGCTTCTATTCCCAATATTTTAAAAATATTTTTAAACCACATGATTCTAATTTGTAATGTATTCTCTAGTTAGCCAAAACTTTTGTATAATTTAATGCATTTTGTATAATTTGATGCATTTATTTACTTGACTTTATTTATTTACTTGATGTATAATTTAATGCATTTATTTACTTGATGTATCCTGGTTTTCTGGGTTGTCCAATACAATACACTAACTTAAAAGAAAATATCTTCTCAGTCTGCATCATTTACCTAGTAATACACAAAACTGAAAGCTAATTATACTAAACTTTCCTTTTGTAAGCAACTGGACGTTTTCACAAATTCATTTGACTTTTACCAATCAACATTAAAAATAGCAAGAAGCAAGGGTTAAGCAATACTGTGTTTTTCTCAAAATAGTATTGCATTTTTGGAATATGTGAACTATCAACACATTGCATGCATTCTGATTTTCAGAACTATATTTCAAAATTATAGTTTATTTACCTAGAAAAAAATTTATAACTGTTACATTTATTTTTAAATCCACTGTAGCTCATAATAAACAGAAAATAAGCTGTAATAATTTTTAATTGAAAATGTTATTTAATTGAACTCCTAATATTTGAAGTTGCAGATACAAACTTATTTGAAGATGTTCATAATTTTTATAATACCTTTGCCAGTTGAAATGTACATATATGCAAAAGTAAACTGTTAAAGATATAATTTGTTGAAGCTTGTCTTAGTATTTATTTTGAAAGATGATATAAAAACATATATATTAGTGTGTGTGTATATATATATGCCATCCATTCCAGTAGACAGAGTGTCACTGATAATACATAGTGCCACATTGCATTAACAAAAATCCTACCAGTAAATATTAAATATTGATTAGCTGATTGCATGTGTTCTGATTTACTAATATAGGAAGGATTAGTGAGTTTTACTCTAATACAGTCTAATACACAAATCGATTTGGACAGCATATATATTCACTTTTCTGGCATGCTTCTGATCATAAGTCATATCAAAATCATGATCAATTTCCTCCCTTTCAAGTGTCACTTTGGAGAACACACAGAAGGCACTGCACACGAGAGCACTCATCACAGCAAAACTCCCACCTACTGTGATCTCTTTTAAAGTGCTGTGTTGTAACCTTCAGAGTTTGCTCCTGGCGACTTCTTTTGGTCTGCATTCTTGCTTCTGTCATACGCTGGCACCTGATAGCCCCATGGACCTCCAGACTGACTTTCGCTACTACTGCTACTACTACCTGATTCTGATTCCTCCTCACTTTCCACACCTCCTTCCACCGAAGCTGATTCTGCACTGCCTTCTTCAGGGACATCTTGAGCTTCAAGGTCTGTACTTTCTTCCACAGGGACCGGTCCACTTTCCTCTTCTTCTGAGTGTTCTTCTTCTTCCACCTTAAGTTCTTTTTGTTCTTCTTGTGGCTCCTCTTTCCTATCCTTGACTTCCTTGACTTCCTCAACAATGGGTCTTCTTCTTGCAAGCACAATGTTTTTCCTTGCTTTTTCTCCTTCTGACTCTGTGGACTCAGATTCTTCTGATTCAGGGGTAGAACTCTCCTCCTCCTCAGAGGGTGTCTCTGACTCAGATTCCTCTTCTGTAGTCTCAGACTCACTGAACTCAGACTCTTCTTCACTGTATTCAGTATAGTCACTGGAGGATTCCTCCTCTGATTCTACAGTGCTTTCTGTTGCTTCCTCTTGGTCCAGAGTGAGTTTCAAATAATCTTTATCGTCTTCCTCAAGGCGTCTCTGCCACTCTTCACCCTCAAGGTCAACGATTCCTCTTTTATCAGCTAATCCTCTAACTTTCTTAAAAATCATGGGGAATATCCTGGCTCTCTTCCATGTTGTATATGTAGGCTCAGCTGCTGGTGGTTTTTCGATAGTTACAACTACTTCTTCCTCCTCACTAGGCTCTCTAATTTCAACTTTTGGTTTTTTAATTTTCTTTGGCTCTTCCTGAAAATTGTGAAAATGCAATTGAAGTGTCAGCTTAGAGATAGCTATGATATGACCTTGTCCCACGTAAGTTACGCAGGAATGAATCTGTGGGTGATAGCTTCATGAATGTTATATAACTGGCTTAAGAAAACAATCACAAAAATTTCTACTGCATATAGACAGAAGGTGATTAAGAGAAAGTAAATTATTTTATTTTAGCTTGTACTTTACAATACCCAAATACATTAATTTCCTTCTTGTTACTCAAAGTTTATTTTGCACCTTAGATCAAATAAAAAAGAAAGAATTATTGCCTCTTCCTTCTTCTGTCATTAGACTTTGGTTAATAGCTTTCTGTATTCCCTTGAACTAAATTTTCAATAATCATGAAAATATGACGATTTATCTTATTTTATGATAAATCTATTTTATGAAATTTTATACATGTTAAAGCCACAGTGACATTTATTTGTTGTTAGTGTTGTTTTTGTATACATTTGCCAGGTAAATAGTGAAGACAAAGTATAAGAATTTTATAGAAATGAGTCATGCTAATTTAAACACAATTTACATAATTCCTTGAAAATTATTAGTGGAAATAATATACTTTTCTCTGATAATTGAAAGGTGGGGACTATATTTTTTCATGACTTTTAGTTTGCTAGATAATGTGGGAACAAAAATAACCTTTGTATTGCAGAACTTTAAAATATATTTGATTACAATATCTTTATGGAGCATGATTTAGAATTTTAGGAAACAAAATTTTTATTGTGGCCTTTCCAAATGTTTAACACTTTTACAAGGACATAAATTAAATTATCAAGAATTAATTTTCCTCCAAAGACAAGGCAATGAAATGGTCAGCATTGTTAAATTTCTATGGAAAATATGCGCTAAACGAAAGGAATTTCTAAAAGTTGAAATGTTCTATAGCTGCTGGTCATGTAGGGTTAAACAATATTTTTCATGGATTATCTTACATAATAAAATTACAGTAATTACCTCTTCCTCCTCATATTCTTCCTCAGCTTCACCAACCACCTCACCATATTCCTCTTGTCCAGCTGGTGGTAACAATCGACGGCGACTCCCATATTGAGGCATTTCATACCTGAAATATAAACTTACAGCTTGAAACAGTTTGTCATGTGATTTCTGTAGAATCTACCATGAGTGATCTGTTTCCTTCTTTCTCTTCCACCATTCAATAGACAGATATTTACACAGCACCTATCAGGCTCCCTGTAAACTAGTTACAAAACTGTAGAGTAAGAACTGCTACCTGATGACCAGTGATTTTTTTGCCATAATGGGACCCTGGAATAACAATAAAGACAGTTGAGTTATTTCAGATACTCGTTTTTGGAGAAACTAAAACGAGGAAAAAGCCATATTGTGTCTCAACTAGCTGAAGAATCCAGAACACAAAATAGATACTTTGGAAAAGTGTAATGGCTCATTCACAACACAAAATCTGTACCTTGGTAGCAAAAAGTTGCTTCAAACATGGTCTGTAATGGTCTTCACAATTTTCTACAGTATTTTTTTTGAAAGCAGCTAATTTATATGTGTATAAGTGACTTTTGAGACACTTATCAGTGAATTCTAAGGTATGTTTTCTGCTTCCCAACTGCTCTTGGGCAAAACTTTAAACTGATCAGATAAAACATTAACATCTCATAAGAAAGAAATGGTGAATTTAGGAATTGAGCAAATATGTTTGACATCTATTTCCCATACAAATAATTTTGAATAATTTTACCGCATTTCTAGAATTGCAATCAATGTCAATGTAAAATATCAATATGGAACTCAATATAGAAAAATGGTTAAAACTTGGTTAAAATTAAAGCTTGATATACTATTCATTTTCAGATATTATACTAGCGAGATTGACATGACATTACAAACAAATTCTAGTAATAATAATCACTTAATAATTTCCTGTTAATAAAATATTAAAATAAGAATCTGAATTAAAAAATCTGAAGATGTACCCATGCTCATAACTGTAATAATCTTGTCCATATTCCTGGCCAGGATCAATTCCAGACTCCATGGATAATTCCTATTGTTCAAAAAGAAAAATTGCATTTGAAAACAAATTCTTATCACGTTTCAGCTCAAAGTCAGATTTCCACACCTAGAATTCGATGATTCTCAAAACATTCCTGCCAAAATAACGTTAAATACAAGTGTCAGTTAAAGCAATTAAAATAACTCTATTTAAAAGTGTTAGTCAAACCTATTCATTTTTTTTCTGGCTGTAGCTATTTGATACAAAATAACGTTATATAATTTGACCTGAAGGGGAAAAAGTAGATTTTTTCTAATGGCAAATCTGTTAAAGCTTGCAGATGAGCATTTTCACTTGTTGTTGGATGTGTTTTAAAATTATCAATAGACAGTTAATATTTAACTCAATTTTAAGTTAAATTATTATGTGATGTTGGCCTTAAGAAAAATTATAACACTATCTACAGCATTGTTTTCATCTCCCCACTAACAGTTTTCTAGTACCCAGTATTCTTCTATTCATTAAAACTGTTCTGATAAGATCATCTGATAACAAGAATTTAAGTTAATGTGTGATGCTTCCCAAGGATGTTTATACTTTAAAACATACTGCTAACTATAAATTTCGGGGGGTTTTTTTGTTTGTTTTTTTTGTTTTGTGTTTTTGAGATGGAGTCTTTCTTTGTCGCCCAAGCTGGAGAGCAGTGACGCTATCTCGGCTCACTGCAAGCTCCGCCTCCCGGGTTCACGCCATTCTCCTGCCTCAGCCTCCTGAGTAGCTGGGCCTACAGGTGCCCGCCACCACGCCCGGCTAATTTTTTGTGTTTTTAGTAGAGAGGGGGTTTCACGGTGTTAGCCAGGATGGTCTTGATCCTGACGTCGTGATCAGCCCCACCTTGGCCTCCCAACGTGCTGGGATTACAGGCGTGAGCCAATGCGCCCGGCCTCTAAATTTAAGGCTTTTAAAGGAAAAAAAGAATTTGTTAGAATAGAGGCACTTTTAATATTTCTAGTTCTAAACTCTAAACATACATATTTTTGTCAAACTCTACTCTTAGAGAAAGGTGTTTTTCTTGAGACATACATGTGAAGACAGTTTCTGATAACTATCAAATGCAATTTCTCTACATTTCCCTTTTCAATTCTACTTTAACATGTTAAGCAGGTTAAATGGCAAAGGTTAACCAAATTTATTTTGCAATGGAATAAGAGAAGAGAGGGAAAAGGATAGGTACTCACAGGAAAATAGATTGGTACATATTTATATCATCTATTATTTATAAAAATTTAATTTTGGTGATCCAGGAATAGTAATGAGTCAGGAAAAAAATGCCGTCCTCTGAGGGCACAAATATGTCATTTACAAAGTGTGGAAATTTGCAGCCTGCATGATCGATATGGACAAGGATCCTCAGTTGTGCTTGGTGTGGCCAACATCATTTTTAAAAATTGAATTCATTACTAACAGTGCTAATCAGAAAATGACATCAAAAATGTGGATGTTGGTTTCTCTTGAAAAATAAAAAGATGGAAACACTAGGATCCTATTTTTACATTCCAAGAATCTAGTTGACCAGATTAATTTTTACAGTAAGCATGTTCTCTCCTGTTTAAGACAGTATCCCCAACAACATTTTTCTACATTTACACCTTAGTCACTATGAAATCTGCCATCTGCTATTGCATTGTGTTTAATAAACTCCATTCACTTACATTACTACCCTAGATCCTATAGGTATTTACATTTGCATTACCTCTTCTATATCACAATTTTGCAGTTTACAAATAGTTTGTGAACCTACTCTAAAAGAATCCAAGTTTGATGTTAAAACTAGTATAGTTTGTTCACCAGAATGACTAATATTTAGAAAAACCCACGATGAACAATACTATGTATTTGCAGGGACACAGAACAACTAAAACTCTCATCTACGTCTCTAGAGATTACTAACTGGTAAAACTTTTTAGAATATGTTTGGCAATAGTACTAAATTAAATATAATCATTTCTTCTTTCGCAGAACTTAAATTTATAGTTAAATACCCAACAGAAACATGAACATTTGTGAGAAAACACATTATTCGTAACAGTCCCAAACTGGCAACAATGCAAAAGTCCATGAGAAAAACACGCTACTACGTCACACAACAACATAAATGATTCTCCCAAACAGAATGTTGAGCAATATAGGTCAGGTACCAATGAAATATATTGTATCATTCTATTTATATAAATTTCAAGAACAGACTAAAGAATATGTTACAGGCCAGGTCAGTGGTAGGGGAAGAAAACCTGATATCTAGGTGTTGACACACAGGAGCTTGAGGTGTATGTGTGCTCTGTAAAAATTCATCTAGTTATATAGCATGCTTTATACTTTTTCATGGGCATAGGTTTTATTTCAACAAAAATGTATTTATTATAGGAAGGTTGAGGCGGGTGAAGGAATGAGGTTAAGAAAGACCTGGAAGAAACTGGGACAAAGTTAAAGTCTAGATTTAAGTTATTTCAAACTAAGTACTTTGTAAAAACATGTTTCCTATAGGAAAGCTAAGAATTTTAAGGTATGTAAAACCCAGTGTAAAGATACTGGTTTAAAAGAAGGAAATAGGTCTCGGAACGAATATTTTCAAACTGTTTGACCAATGAATGTGGAATTGAATACATATGGATACTGAGAAAATAACTTCTAACAGTTTTGAAGTAGACTTTTAACAACATTAAGAAATAGTAGGAAAGACAAAATAAAAATTTCAAGTAAATATTTATGGAGAAATAATGCAACTGAGTGGATTTTGGATTTTAGAAGTCAGCATCAAAGAATTTTCTTTACATAAATACTTTTTTTTTCATAAAGGGAAAATAACACTCAGCTCTTGCTAGCTACAATGCATATGACATCAATTGCATTAAAAATGTAATAAGAAGCATAGAAGGGATGGGGATAGGAACCCAGGAAACTCAGCAAGACAGCCCTTGATTCAGTCACTCTGTATTTCTGAGTTGAGTAAAGAGGGATAAGAACTAGCAGAAGGAAATAATATAAAAGGTCCCTCTTGGATGCTTTCACCACTCATGAATGAAGAGTAGAGCATCAGTCCTTCAAAAAAAAAAAAAAAAAAGAGGAAGGAGCCCAGGTGCCGTGGCTCACTCCTGTAATCCTAGCACTTTGGGAGGCCGAGGTGGGCAGATCACAAGGTCAAGAAATGGAGACCATCCTGGCCAACATAGTGAAACCCCGTTTCTACTAAAAATACAAAAATTAGCTAGGCATGGTGAGGTATGCCTGTAATCCCAGCTACTTGGGAGGCTGAGGCAGGAGAATCGCTTGAACCCAGGAGGTGGAGGTTGCAGTGAGCTGAGATTATGCCACTGCACTCCAGTCTGGCGTGAGAACAAGACTCTGTCTCAAAAAAAAAAAAAAAAAAAAAAAAAAATCGAGGAAGGAACTCATGACCAGTCAGATCCATGAGTCAACCTAAACCAACAATGGAATCCTGGCCCTTTTTGCTGTTCCACACAGTCCCAGTTGACTATAACAACCCCTTAGTTGGTGAATCCTAGATTTTAGAAAAGTATGCAAAGTAACATACTACAAAGTGATTTTTTTGGGTAGATCAAGCACTTAATGTGATTTTTAAAATTCATTTTTGCTGTCCACATAGGGAAGACATAAATTAACTTAATATTTAATTATTACAAACATTTATACTGATGCAAAACAAAAACAACAACAGTAATTGTAATTTACTGAATTTATTTCTGTTACATTCCAGTTGTAGAGTTAGGAATTTACATAGTAGATATTACTGCCAACATCTTATAGAAGATGAAACTGATGTTCAGCAGATGTATATCTTGACTAAGGTCTTGCATAAAGTAATTGGTGTTTGGATTTCAACCCTGAATTTTCCAATTCAAATTTTATGGAGACGTCTCCATGAAATTTTTGCTAAAACCTTATAAAAGTTTAATATTCCTGCCACCCAACCTCCAGATTTTGGAGAGTAGATTCTAACCAAGAAATGCCTCTCTTTAGTAAAGATAGAATTCTGTACTAAAGGAAAAGGAATAAAATTTTTGTAAGTGGAGCTTATGAAATACTAAATTTGCCATAAAATTAAGGTAGGATGACTGTATTTTTATTTTTAATTACATATACAAACATTAGTAAATAAAATAATATGTATTTATTATACAATATTCTTCACATTGCAGAAGAAAATGCCATAGGCAATTTGTAATGTATGTGTCCAAAAGAGGTATTTTGAACCACATAAAATGATATTTAAGTATAAATATCAGCATTCTGTCTTTAAACTTTGCATAAGCTAAATCTGACGTCAGGAATGGATAGATGAATTCAGATTGATTAAGACAAGTAACTACTGATCAGGTTCATTAACTGCTTCATTCAATGAATGGCTTGTACTTATTAGGAATAATGGCCTTATTTGTCTAATTCCCAGAGAATGAGGTTAAAATGTGGAACAACTTCAGGAGGTGATTTCTCGGTTTCTTTTTTTTTTTTTTTTAAGTTATTTTGAAAGACTCTTTTCTTTTCCTTTAAAATTATGCCACATTGGCAGACACCCACTATGTCTACCTGAATTAATATAATAGATCTTAAAGTCACAGTGAAGACTCAGTGAGGTTGAAAAGAAAATGAAAATTGATACCTCTGGTTTAAGAAGAGAGGGCCTCAGCAGTTGCTGTTGCTGTCAAAGGAAATTAAAATAGAAAAAGATTTAGAAAATAATTCAGATGGAAAGGTAGATCATGATTGAGAAGAGAGGAAAAAAAGGCGACAGTTTAAAACGTGTTTCCTTGGGATTATTCATTATTCATGTGTTAGCTACCAAAAGCATTAAATATTTTAACTAATTCTTTATGTTGGAACATAAAACAATAATTCATTTGTTTTAATTTCATCACTCTTTTAATTAATGAGAAATTTAATAGCCTTAATAAACAGGAAATCTATACAGATTTTTGTTTTGTTAAGCTTCACAGTACAAAGAATTATTTATGTTTCTAAAAGTACTGTGTGTCATATAATTACTTTTATCAAGTTTAACTTTGTTTTAAGTTGCCCTTCTTTTTTTCCTTCCCAATCACATTAAATATGATAAGGTTCATTGGGAAGAAGAGTAGAACACACAAAATGATAAAGTTGTATGTATTTATCAACATATTTAAGACAAGCTCTCCATTTCTTTTCCTTACCAAAGTGTGGATTTCTTGCACTAAAACATTAAGTGTGTTTTCAGAATGATTAGGAAAGTCATTAATTATCAGATTTGGTAGGAATTGCTTCCTGACTTTTCCTTCTTTCACTTGTACTTATTTAAAGCTAATACAGTCATCATTGATCCGTTTCATAACAATACAGACTTTCAACAGAAAAAAACAAGATACACAATTCAAATGTTGGGGTTAGTAACTCTTTGGAGGGAAAACAGCATATTAGACTAAGTACTGGAAAACTGGGTAGTGAGGTTCTGGGAGGTAATTCCATCATCGAACCCACTGTTTAAACTGGCTAGTAGAACAACCATTTGACTGAAGGGATATCCTTTTTATAATACAGTTGTTGGTGAGTTAATTATTTTACTCATAATGAATTCCAAAATGTAATCCAATTAGGTCATATACTTATTAGGTCACATACTTCTCTTGATTGAGAAGCTGTATGCTAAATCAAACTAGGTTCACAATGACTTCATGGATAACATCACCTGCAGTACAGCTGGCCAAATACTGTTGGCCAGAATGCCCAGTAGGTTCTCTGAAGACAGAATCAAATGAACACAGTGGAAAACCCAGAGCTTTCTACCATTCTGATTATTTTTAAAATCTTTAGGATCTCAAGCTTCAACAGTGATAGGATGGAGCTTTGAACTGGTAAGAAGATCAGAAGTTAAGTAGTCCTATTTATTTATTTGTTTGTTTGTTTGTTTGTTTGTTTATTTATTTTTTGAGACAGAGTCTCACTGTCGCCCAGGCTGGGATGCAGTGGCGTGATCTTGGCTCACTGCAATCTCCACCTTCCCAGTTCAAGCAATTCTCCTGTGTCAGCCTCCCAAGTAGCTGGGACTACAGGCAGTAATCCTAGTTTCTAAATTAGATGTCTAGCCTTAGACAAATGAATTTTGGGGAAATGTCAGAATACTGAGTAACAGCAATGCAAAACAAAAGAAATGCGTCCTTAAAAAGGTAAGCAAGTTGATCGTTGACCATTCAATAACAGACTTAAAACCTCAAAACAAGGAAGCAACATATATAAAAGAAAATAAATAGCATAACATACTAATACGTTTTTGTTGAAATCAAAGAAAACAACCTAGTTCAAAAGAATGTACCTTAGTCTTGCCTATTACACAAGTACTTTCCTACTACGCTTGTTATGACATCAATACCATAAAGCCCTTACCTCTGATCCATAACCTCTCCTGCAAGGCAGAAATAAATAAATCAGTATTAAACATCTTAGACTTTCATATTAAATAAAATGACAGATAAGGGCTTTTAAAAAAACGTCTGAGTAAAACTGAAAAGATAATTTCTACTAAACACTATCTCAGTGGAAAATATATTTTGTGGCATTATCAAAACAGGAAGATCATGGTTTCATGCCTGAATTACTAAACTAATGATCAGCCCAGAGCCTCATTCCATATGAGCAACAAAACATGCAAAATCTATTTTATTTCAATAGTGCATCATGACAAAATGTGACTCTCTTATGATCAGTTGGGCTAAAAAAATATTATACATGATCTCTGTTGTACACAAGTATTGATACATATACTAATCCTTAGGGGAAGAGATATGTTTTATACATGAAGAATGTAATAAACATAGGATGAAAATTATGTCTATGATTGAATATATTCTTCCAAATGATTGTATGATATTTTCTCTATGTCAATTTAATTCTAAAACTAATACAAACTCTTGACTGTCCTTTCAGGGTCATTTATAATGTTAGAAATTAAATGAAGAGGTTTTTAGAGATTTAATAGCCAAATATTCAACATTACATAAAGATTTATAAGGTTCACACATCACAAGATGGTGAAACATTTGACTATACTTGAGGGGAAAAAAGAATATAGAGTTTTCAAAGCTGAATGTTACTAATAATGAAAATGTTCTACTTGTTATTTATTAAGCAGTTAATCTAAAGTGTTAAACTGATGCTGTCAACCATGTTATGTAGAATTAATCAGTGTAATGAAGAATTATTACAAAGAAGCACATGCATAACTTGCTAAAATCCAACAAAACGATCTCTGTAGAATTTTTTTTTTTAAATTTTGAGGCCTTCACAAAGTAATTCTACTGATCAGAAAGCATCTTATATGGTTGATGCATTGTATATTGAAACTGTTTGTAAAATAGTAAACACAATGCTTACTAAAGCTTCTCAATTTATTCTTTAAAATGGTTCTGCAGTGAACTTTGTAGAGTGCTTACATGGTTCTGCCAATATTTATAACACTGATAATCCTTCCAGCGCCTTTAGAATTGTAGACATTTTCAACTTCTACCAAATTTATATTTTTTAGAAATAATTCAGGTAGAGGAAGTTCATATTTAGGTTTTAATAGTGACAATTGAGTCATATACCTTATAAAATATCCAACCAAAGCCAGGCTTTAGTTTTTAGCATATTTCTTCTGACTCCTTTTATTAGTAATGTTTTCCATCAATGTGGAAAATAAAATATCAATAGATAAACTATAACTAAATGTTAATGTTTCCATTAACATTTTTGTTGCCTTTTATTTGGTTATTTGTATTGCTTGTCTTGGCTCAAAGGCAGAAAGTTACTTGAAAGAGGTACATAACAGAACCACTACTTACTTTATCTGTGTGCTTTCAAAACATGGCTATTGACACTTACAAAGCCAGTTTATATAATATTGATGCACCTTTTCATGCAATTCATAATCAATTGTATTATTTATTTTATATCATTTATATGTATCACTGTTTACTTTTAACAATAAGGAAAAATGTATGGTCATCTTTCTGAAGTCTTTATTTAAAAGGTATCTAATAATTTCTTATGCATATTACTAAATTAAATTCTTATGCATTAAATTCTTATGCATATTACTAAGGTCATAATAAATATTAAGAAAAAAAGTGTTATTTTTCTACTGTCTGGTTCTCAGGTTGTAAGCAGTTAGCGTTTGAGAGGAGGAAGAATATTTATGCTTGTGCAGTCAAATAATACTAAAATGTCTCATATAGAAGATATTTTAACTGACTTTTATAATGTTTCATAATGACATTAGTACTCTCCAAATACAATGTGTCAGAAAAAGATTAGATTAAGTATAAAACATGGGTATCTATGTTTCAATTAAAAAGTATAGAGTAATAATAAAACTTTCAGATTATGCAGATAGTAAAATGTTATAGTAAAAGGCAATGTAACAATTTAATCAGGCTGTAAGTATCTACACAAAAATGTTTGGATTTCTTATACTTATTTTGTTACTATTTATAGATTTATCAAGAAACTATAAATTTTACATTTGCAAAAAGCTGGTAGATATTAGCTTAGAAAAGACACACTCACATTAAAGGCTTAACAATTGTGAATAATACCTTGTCAGAGTCCGCCAAATAGCACAAGTTCTCATGCATATGACCAGCTGCCAACAAAAACTGCAACTGAAGTTTTTCAGTGAAAGAAAGAAAAAAATCATGTTCAAGAACTCCAAGAAAGTAATTACTCTTGATTTGGATGAAAAAAATTTGAAGCAGATGGGCTATAAAAATAATTAGATTTACAGATTGTTTTCTGTCTGATCTTGTTAATTAGGAATGCCAGGTCAAATTATTGAAGAAATATGAGGGATGAAGAAAACCTCTGAAATATTGCATAGCAGGGTTCTCAACCTATATTCATATACTTCCAATAGTAATTATTAGGTATGAGTTTTGCCTGTATCTCAGAATTGTACCCTTCTCTGAGCAAACTTACATCTTCTAAAATCTTAAAACTCCAGAGTAAAACAAATACTTATACGTGCATTCAAAATGTGAACTTCCAGTAAATAAAAGGTATTCCATGTGTTTCATGGGAAAAACAAAGTAATTACTTGTTGGTCACATATTATACATTATATGCTAATATTGAAAGTATAAGTTTACTTAGGAAGGAAGAGAGAGAGTACTCAGCTTAAGTGATGCTGTTCAAATTTAACAGTTGGAGCTCTGAGAACTATTACTACAACTACAGAAATCTCTTCCCAAAGTATAAAGTTTTACCTTCTTTGTTTAAAACAAAGAGCAGACACCTATGTTAAAAAAGTGATAGTTCATCAAATATCATTTCTCTTGATTTTTCTATTTAAGCTTTTTATATTTCATTTCGTAAACTGAAGATTGTACTTTCTTTAAAAAGAAATCTTATGAAAAAATTTAAATTAAGGAGATGATTAATAATGTGAACAAGCAAAATTAAATAGCACTTTAAAAATCTGTTGGAACAATGAAATGCCTTACAAAAGTCAACAACTCAAGATTTATTTTCATTATAAAGAAGGGAAGGGAAAGCACAATGAGAAATAAAGGGAATAAGACAGCAATTGAAAAAGTATAAGATTTATCAAATCCATAAGCATACTACTAAGATAAAAGCAAGTCAGAGTAAAAGATGTTCTCATCAGAAAACAGATGACTACATGTTATAGCACCTGAGATTTATTTTGAAATACCTTGTATCTGTCATCTCCTACAATCTAGGTACACTGTATTTTACTTTGGTAGTATTTCTTCTTACCAAATACATAGGCTTCAAGAAAAAACAGAACCTATGATATCGCTTTTAACTTATTTGTAACAGTCTGCTTTTTTCTTGGAACATTCAGATAAAACTACGTTCAAACACTAAATGTAAATGTTACTGCATCCACATGATAGACATGCCTTTGGTTTAAGTTGGGTATCTAACTTTCATGCCCACATATTCCCACTAAGAAAGAGATTAAAATTACTTACTTTTCAAATAAATGTAGAACAAATTATGCTACTTTGTAGTTTAAAAATTAAGGTAAATCTATTATATGAGTTAGTAGTGATGATGTTAATATCTTTTTAAATTAAAAATGAGAAAAAACTGCATTTCATTGAATTTGGGGTAAAATAATAGAATCTTCTTTGAAGTTCAAATTTGATGTTCAACTTGAAGACTGTGATCAACAAAGGGTTTGCCCAACTAAAATAAGAAAAGTAACATTACAGTGAAGTAGATTGACTGTGAGATTGCTTTTCAGTTTCCTCGACAATATTGTTCAAATTCTCCTTGTTTGGTTCCGATGTGATTTCCATATTTGTTACTTCTGAAGGGCACATAGTTTGAAGTTCTGAAACATTTGTGCGTAGATAGTTTTTCTCTATTTGACTGTACATGTTAGCTACTGATTTTTCAAGTTCTGCTAAGTTTTTAACATGTTTGAGGATGCCTTTTGGTTCTCTCCGAGGGTCTGTTTTACACACTGTTGTTGCTGATAGCTGTGTCATAGAGGACTTAATTTCCTCGGCAGGCATCATATTGGTCGTGCATTTAACACCTGTTATACAGACACACTCTGTGGACAGAAACGAAGCTGAAGGAGGTGGGGGGCAAGGAATAGAAGGAGGTGGTGGAGGAAGAGTTGGAAATGGAGGTAGAAGTGGTGGAGTTGGGGGACCAGAAGTTGAAATGGAAAGTGGAAAAAATGTAGAAGGAGGAAGAGGAAGAGGGATAGAAGGAGGAGAGGGAGGAGGACAAAAAAGAGAAAAAGGAGAAATGTCAGGAGGAGGAGCAAGAGGAGCAGGAGCAGGAGGAGGAGAAGGAGGAGAAATAGGAGGAGGAGGAGGGGGACAGGCAGAAGGAGAGACGTTTGGTGGATGGGCAAAATTTTCAAAAATATTTCTTTCAGTTTCAACAGTTAACATACAAATAGGTGTCTCTCTCCTAGAGAGTGAAGAATTTAAAACACAAGGCCTTGAAGGAGAAAGTTCCAAGGAACACTCAGCAGGAGAAGTGATGACATTAGGTTCTGATTTGAGTTCCACAGTTCTTGAAACAGTTGGCAAAGTGGAGAATGAGAAGTGAGGCCTGGGAAAGCAAAATGAAGAGTCTGAAGAGAGAGATTTCAACTGTTCTGTTCCTTTTATAATCAGTGTTTCACCTTGCCTTATTTCCTCTTTCTTTGTCAAATTTGCCTCTTCAGTTGTAAGCAATGGATTGCTGCTACCTCTTTTGTTTGTACAGATTCCAGTGTTTTCATTTTCAGCTTTCTGCCTGGTGCCTTGCCACTGCTGCAGATCTATGATCTCTGGTCTATTTGGAACTTTCCTCATCAGCCTCCTGGGTAAGCTGACTGACTGACTCCACAGCCTCTGTATCTTTTCTCTTGGGCCCCTCAGAGACTTACTCTTGGCTTGTATTTTGGGTAAAAATGGGTCTACAAAATCTGTTCTCAGGGAAATGTCTGAATTTGTTGATACTTGACTTATGTTTTCCTGATAAAGGGGATTATGGGCACTTAAGGCATCCTCATCAGATAGAAATGTGAATGTTCTTGCAGACTTCGGTTTGTTGCTCTTAAGTGATCCGTCTACATGAGCTGCCTTGTGAGCCTCAATAGTATTGGAAGAAAAGGGCATCACAACTTGTTGATGTTTGCTGTCTTCTGAGACTGAGTGATTTCCCCTGCTTTGTTGAAAATGGTAGAGAAGGAAAAGACTTGAAAGAAAAGAAGATAATGAAATGTGAGGAAACAAGTTGTGACACAGCTTTCATGAGAAAGATGTTTTTATGGCTCTCATTACTATTAAATACTTAGAAACATCAAAGGCCAAACAACACTAACCTAAGCAAGACATTATTTTAAGTCCCTGGTCTCAGAAAGGCAGGGAAGAAAAATCTTAGAGTTGTGAGTAGAATGAGAAATGTAAATGAAAAAAAAAATAAGTACTCATCTCTAGATTATTTTGGAAGAGTATTTTTTGTTTTTGTTTTTCTCAGTTAGTGTGATACAGCAAAGCATCCATGTCCACACATAACAGTCCCCTTATGCACAAATCACACTTCTTCCCATTGCAGAGTACCATTAAAGCTACCAACTTCGTATCTTTACCTTGCCTGAGGATGCTCAGGGCTGCCTGTTATGCATAGAAGATCCTTAGCTGTATCTGATTCAGTACCTGTCCCTTTTCTCTCATGTCAGTACTTCTGTCCTAGAGCCAAAAGTAATCTCCTCTCTGAGCCAACATGTGGAATATCCTGTTCTTCAAATTAAGAGAATGGAAATCACCAAGGACAGATGGGAGTTTGTCTCACAGAGTTCAAAAATCACAGTTGAGAAACTGAATGTGCACTAAAAATGTGGCACAGTTTTTCTTCTGCTTAAATTTTTTGCTTAATTAGTTTTAAAACCTTATACATAATACCAAACAGAAAAATTTGTTTTAAAACGTAAATAGTACCAATCAGAAAAGGTGTTGTCAGTAATTTCTTAGACTGATCTGGATCAAATTTTAATTAAAGCTCACCTTAACAAAAAGATTGATGCTAAAAAAAAAAAATCACTTTGATATCACTGAAAGGCTTACTTATGCATGGAAACTGAATCATAGGTAGCTGTGAGTCATAAATAAAGTTGTATACATCAAAGATCACAAATTAAATGGCTCTAAGGAAAGCATCTGGACCCTTCTCCCAGGAATGTTGGCTGATAGGTGGTTCTGAATAGTCTCTCATTAGGTTTTACTCTCCAAGCCAAAACAGAATAACATTTATTTTAGTTACTGTTTAATATTTACCCACTTAGCAGGAATGAAATAAAAAAGATATATTCTGAATAGAAATTAAATAGCCATATTGAAAAATTAGGGTGATAGGAAACAAAATAATAAAGCCACAGTTGTTAATGTGTCTTTTGGCAAAGCTACAAACTGTAAGAAACAATTCACACAGGTAGACCTGGAGCATCAAGCCTACTTGAACAACAAAGAAAATGCAGACAATTTGAACTAAATGAGAGCAAACACTTTTACTCTTCGAATCTTGAAAAGTATTTTTCAAATATGGCACGAACAACTGGGCTTGATATCATATACTAGTTGTTTTTATATGCATTTGTTCTTGGTTTCATTTCTCTTGGAAAAACACCCAAAGGATATAACAATATCACATCAGTTTGACTAAAATAAATATATAAATAGATTTCTATTTATAGATTTGTAAATTTTAGGTTCTTAAAATTTAAGAATTTTTAAAAACTAATTTTAAAAAATTTAAAAAAAGGAGAATTTTGAAACTCCTTTCAGTAGGCACAGGTACTATCACAGGGAACACAGTTTTAAGCTCATGCCATCAAAAGGAAATTGGGTGTGGAAGACAAAGCTTTTCTTTTAAAAGTAAGCGAGTCTGTGGCAAAAGGTGAAGATCATTGTATTTACAGTACAACAGCATTTTAATCTATTCTATTGTATCTATTTTCTAATGCTCTTCTATTAAAGTGATATTGTTTACTTACTTATGCCTATGTATCCACAGGTGAGAAACAGAAAACATGTGATAGAAAAAAAGAAGTTTTAACTATAGTTAATTTAAAACAATTCTGAAAATACGAGCAGGAACTTGCTTTAAATAATTAGTATGTATATCAAAAAAATAAAAGGCATGTTTTTATACTTTGTTATTATTCATAAGAATGACATTTAATAATATATTAGATGAAATCAAATGACATTATTTGAATTTCTTTTCACAGAAAATTATATCTAATAAAATCTGTTTACTACATATAGGTAAAATTCACTTCTATTAAACCCGGATGATGCCAATCCAAAAACAAAAATTTTAAATGAGAGTTTAAAAATCGCTTCTATGTCCTAACTCTGTAAAACTGGTTAATGCACGCTGACTTTTAAAGTAGATAAATTTTGTTTTGAAGAAAGTAAATATACAACTACTATAAAGACAATTACAAGGTAATTATAGAATTCATATGAAGTTATTACTTTGTGAAGTATTTTTTTCCAAAATGATCTTTGATTTTGTTATTTTTAAAATAAATAATTGATAATAATTCATTTGAAGCGAATTCATTTTCTAGTAACTTATGCTTAGAATTCCTGTAAAAAGTTATTGGATAGGTTAAACATTTCCTAAAGATACGATAATTACATATGTAGAACTTAAGCTATTTCAATGAATACATATATTACAATTGCAAAATCTAGTGAGTCTACTACAATTGTTCAAGTAAAAATAATCTTAGGTGTTGCTATTTGAAAATTACTACCATCAAATTATACTGATTCCAGATGATGTTATAGTATACCTGTTCTTATTAATTTAAAATGAATATATAATTCATTAATGTCACATATAAACACACTTAACTTTATACATAGTACTTTTTTTAGCTTCTAAAGATCTTTGCTTGAGAGAGGTCATTAACATAATCAAATAGAATCAAATCATATTGGCTCAATTCCTACATTCACCAATAATTACAAAAGAAACAATCAGTTTTCAACTTACGAAAAAAGTGAAAGTATATATCTAAAGCATGAACCCTGTATTATGTTGTTATTTTGGAAACAGAATCATGCTTTAACCTATTATAAATTTAGATTATGTGATAAAATAATAGCATTAAGATCAATTTTAACATTCACGACTATCCTAAACAAAACCTTGTATAACATTATTGATATGGTAAGTAACCTCAATACATTTGTTTAAAACCAGTTTTTCCATTACCAGGTCAATTTCATGATTTTTGAGACTTGTTTTATTCCTACTAGTAACTGCTACGAATGTCACATGTAAGAACATGTTATAGTCCTTCTACTCCACCAAATACCAGTTAATAAAAGGTTTTCTGGATTTAATTGTCATATTCAAAATTGTACAATATTCTTGGTTGTTTTACATATCATGTCCAAAAGTAGTTATTCTCGAATTTTTAAAATACTGACAAACTGAACATCACCATAAGGAATCCAATTATGAGGGTAGCATCATTATACAAGCAGCTGTAAGGTCTTTTAACAGTTACCAGTGTCTTTCAAAAATGTATGATTTTTAAATTGACTACAAATTTCAAATCGTGCAGGAGAAATGTTCAGTAATCACAGCAGTCTGACAGTAATATAGTGAAAAAAGTATTTTCTAAGTAGTTCGGAATTTAATACAGAAATTCTTTATTTTCATGAGATTTTAATTTCTATATCATGTAACGTCCTAAAAGTAGTTTCTTAGAAAATACTATGATTTTAAACCATAGAATTTGGTTTTGATTACCAAATAGGGATCGGTTTGGATACCTAATTGGGATTACTATTTTATGATTGTGCTTTATTTCTCTCATCTCCTATGCAAAAATATATTTTCAGAATTTATATATTTATACATATATATACATACGTACTATAGATATGTAAAAATGCATGACCCTGAGGATTGAGATATTAAATATTATACTCAAGCTATAAATCTGCAATTGTCTCCTGAAGTTGAATTCTACTTTTCTCTTAGCTTTCTTTAATTTCTTGTTTGGTTTTGGCTATTATTTTTCAAACTAACTTTTCTTAGATTCTCGTCTTAACAAATTTTCTCTTTAAAATACCAGAATAAAATAGTCCATGTAGGCATTTCCACATCAGACTGAAATTAAATACTCACCACACAACATTCAGTAAAACCCAACTACTTCTCAGAGTTCCTGAACGGTCTACTTACATTGAGCTGTCTCCAAGTTCTTCATAGAGATGCGCACCTGGTGGAGGCGGCGGCGGCGGCGGGGGCGCTGCCACTGGTGCAGGGGCCGGCGCTGCTGGTTTAGCCGCGGGTAACGCGGCCTGAATTCGTGCAGTCTTTGTGCACTCAGCTTGACGTCTTGGGTAAAATAAAGATGGCTTGTAAAACTCAGTTTAGAAATCATAATGCTTATCAATAAGCTACCTTTTAATAATGGGGTCCAGTTATCAGAGGAACCCACTAAAATTCTTTTACACAAACAATTCCATTTATACACTGATATAATTACATCCCCACAGGGTATCATTTGCATATAATCCCTGCTTTGTTCTTGAAAATAGTTATCTCTTGAATAAGGGGTAGAATTCAGCAGACATATTTACAAATTAAATTAAATGATAATATTAAAAAGAGAAAGCAAAATGTTTATTAAAATGGGATGGATAATTGGTAGTTGTCTAATGAATCTGTTTCATAAGATGAGGCATATTAAAGATAGATAATTTTTATTTATTATTTGTCTAAATTATTTTATTTGAAATGATTTGAAACATTTTTGACGTTATTTCACAGAGGCTGTACACACATGTACAAGGGAAATTTGGTTAGCTTGTATATCCTTTAAGATTCCTAGTAGTGCCCAGGCCGGGCACCGTGGCTCATGCCTGTAATCCCAGCACTTTGGGAGGCCGAGGCGGATGGATCACTTAAGGTCAGGAGTTTGAGACCAGCCTGACTAACATGGAGAAATCCCATCTCTACTAAAAATACAAAATTAGCTGGGTGTGGTGGCACGTGCTTGTAATCCCAGCTACTCGGGAGGCTGAGGCAGGAGAATCGCTTCAACCCGGGAGGCAGAGGTTGCAGTCACCCGAGATCGCACCATTGCACTCCAGACTGGGCAACAAGAGCAAAAACACCGTCGACATGATAAGATATAAGATAAGATAAGATAAGATGTGAGATAAAATATAAAATAAAATAAAATAAAATAAAATAAAATAAAATAAAATAAAATAAATAAAGATTCCTAGGAATGCCTGTGAGTCTCATGTTACAGCTACACTGCTGTTTTTGGATTTCCTGGACACCGATTAATTTTTTCCTCAAAACCAAGATGTTACAGGATGGAAGCTATAGGCAAACTACCTTTTTCACATTTACGCAAGTTATATCCAATTGTCTAAAATCAGCTCTATTCTATATATATATCAAACCAAAAAATAAACTATTATAAATGCAAAACAAAGGAATAATATGTGGTTCCGAGCAGGCTGACTTGATTGATAAAATCTCGGGTTTCTCTTTTCCTATTACATGAAAACGATGTGTAAAATGTTAATTATACTTACACTTTAAACCTGTTTGGGAAAGCAATGAGTAAGAAAAATAGAAAGCTGCATTAGAAAGATTGCATTAATAACATTTTAACATCTGATTTGTTCTAAATAATGAAAAATTTATAGGTTAAATTCATAATGACAGAGTTAATGACAGACTAAGAAAACTAAGCATATCAATTCGAAAGGTGAAAATAGTATTATTATCATTAGAGTTATTAAAGCCATTAAAATATCCATTACAGAAAAATAAAGAAATGAACTACATGGAATAAGAAAACTGGATTGAAATGTAAATATGAGAATTTCAACTCTAGTAGAAAAATGGAATATTAAAGATGACCTGATTTTTATAATTGGCTTCTTGGTCTACCCTGCTTGAAGAATACTACAGGAATGGAGTCAGGTAGCAAGCCCCGGTTATACTCTTGGCTTCACTTTGAAGCTGAAGCTAGAATTGGAAGGTCCTACTCTTGGGTAATAAATTTATGACAGTTTTTACATATTTGCTTTTTAGTTTCCATTCATAGAAAAGTTCAAAGGCATATCATTATATAAAAGAATAGCTGTTCATTCTTACCTTATTTGCAAGCAAATATCAAGGCACAATTGTTAGGCTTTAAGTATTAGATTTTTACTTTGCTATGTAGGCAGAGAAAAACTCATTTTGTTTAATTATGTTAATCTATAAAAAGCAGTAATGTAAATAAATTCATATGGTATTGAGCTGATTATCAAACTAAAGGATAATTAAATAATGCATCTATAAATTATTTAAATATTAAACATCTTAAGTTTTTGTTACATTTCAGATGACCATGTATACCATCCAGAGTGCTTCAGTTTTGATCACTGCATAGTGTGCCAAATATAAGAATTTTTCTCACTGATTTTATTGCTAGCAGGATATAATAAAGCTCCTTTGGAAAACAGTTAAGTGTAAAAGGATAACTGGTAAGACGGAATGGATTTAACATGATAATTAATAATGGGCTGATGGCTTAAAAATTTAAAATAATTTGTTCAGTATTAATTTTGTTCATTAGCTTTAGATTTAGCATATCAATTGATTGGTTAAGGATACATTAAGCTCCAGTATATCAACCCTAATTCTATATTTGCAACTTCACATTGCTTTTGTGGTAAGAAATATTTCTGTAGTTTCAGGTTGGAATTACTTGAAAAGTCATGACCTGCTTGCAAAATATTAAAGGGATGGAATCATGCGGCAAGCCCTAGTTATACTCTTGGCCTCACTAAGAAACCGAAGCTAGAATTGGAAGGTCCCACTTCTGGGTAATAAATTCATGATACTTGTTTTCATATTTGCTTTTTAGTTTCCATTCATAGCAAAGTTCATGCAGAGCATACTTTTGAATTTCAGATTGGAATTACTTTACCTTACTCAATTCACAAGAAAATTTTAAGTATTTGAGAACAAAGATGACAGTTTAAGAATACATAAGGACTATTGGCTGGGCGCAGTGGCTCACACCTGTAATCCCAGCACTTTGGGAGGCCGAGGTGGGCGGATCACGAGGTTAGGAGTTGGAGACCAGCCTGACCAACATGGTGAAACCCCATCTCTACTAAAAATACAAAAAGTAGCCGGGTATGGTGGCGCATGCCTGTAATCCCAGCAACTTGGAAGGCTGACACAGGAGAATTGCTTGAACCTGGGAGGCGGAGGTTGCAGTGAGCTGAGATCACACCACTGCACTCCAGCTAGGCAACAGAGACAGAACAGGAAAAAAAAAAAAAAAAGTAAAGAATACATAAAGACTATTTTAGTATTTCCTCTGTAGGTAGTTTAAATGATGAATAGCAGTTCTACCATTATTTCTTATTGTTTATTACATAAAGTAATTTACATGATTTATTATTCCTGTCTGCTATTTTTTTTTTTTTTTTTTTTGTGGCACACTCAGGGCTACTTCTCTTCTTAATCAGCTCCCCAGTTTTTTCAAGTCATTGTCAATAGAAATATACTTAAAATGTGTGGCTCTCTATCACAAAGCTTCCCCAGACCTAGTGTCAGACAAAGAATATATTACTAACCTACTTCAAATATGGATGTTTAACTTAGTGATAATTACTTGACTACTGTAGATAAGTTAAATACAATTTTAAAATATGGATATTGTCAATGGATTCACTTGACTGCAGGAACCAGAAAAATTAAGAGCCTGCACAGCCAGAACATGATGTCAAATATTACACTAAAAACTCTGGCAAAGCACCCAGGAAGGAAGAGGCCACATCGAAAATTACATCTTATATGCTATGATTTTATAATGCTTTTGCCAACACTGTGATCATTTGCACAAAGGCAAATTTAACAGTTTGGATAAAAAGCTATCATGACAATGTCACGAGTTTATTGACCTTCCTTTGGAGCTGGGCAGAGTGGGTATCTGCATGTGACATTCCATTGCTTTTATCCCAGGATACCTGTTACCTTCTCTCCCGAGTTGGCTCTTAAACAAAAGAAGAGCATAAACAAAGCCACAGGAACTAAGGTGATATTTCTATTGAAAGAGACCATGTTAGACTCACAAGAATATTGGGCCATCAGTGAAAAATGTACTGGGAGTTTGGACTGTTTTCCTTTTGAAGAAAATCATTTGGTACAAGACAGATAAAGCAATCTCAGAGTAGTTGCAGCATCAGTATTTTACAATGCAAAGCCATGTTACCAGAGATGGTTTTCTGCAATGACTTCTGAGGAACTATCCATGTTTACCATCCTAGAATACTTACTGTCTGTAGCTGACCAAAACCACCAAGATGGCAGGAATGCAGCAGAGGATGATGATGAAGGCCAGAGCCAACAAGGCCCCTTCTGTGTATCCTAGACTCTCTCCTCTCTTTTTAATGCTGGTCACTGCCTCTGGAGTCCGGATCTCCAGAATGCGTCCTCCTTCCCCATAATACGGCTGAAAGTCTTTATTGATATCAAGCAGTTTGCCATCCAAAAATCTTTATTGTTAAATAAATAGTAAAATTAATGATGCTAGCAGAGAAAGAGTATTTTAAAAACAAAATCTCTTTTGGTAAGATCTTTTACAATTTTCTCTAATTGAAACACAAGCTGAGTCAGAAGTCTCATGAATAATAAGAAAAGCATATATAAAAAGCATGAGCAATAAAGAAGAGTAATTACACATCTGTATATAAATATCAAAAATACTTAAAAACACAGCTCTTACTTGATATGCTTATAGACTTAAAAAATCTAATTATCAGTATCATTAAGCTTAATGTTACTGTGTCAAAATAATTTAACCAGATTTTAGATGGAATAAAGTATAATATCCTAAATTATATACCATAGTTTAACATTATATTTATGCATTTCATTATTTGGGTCCTTAGAATAAGCCTGTAAAGATTGAACATTACAATACTGATTTATTGCAGGCCAAAAAGCTATACAGTTATAAAAACAAATCTGAGGCACCAAACTAAGTTTTCAAACTCAAATTCTGTATTTGTTTGCCGTAATGCCATCTTAAATGTAAACATTCTCAAGTTTCAAACCAAAACAATGTTTTATGGTCAAAGGGTGAAGACATTTAAAAGGCCTTTCTGCCTAGGAAAAAAAGACTAAATAAATGATGCAGGTAGTATATCGGTGTTGTAAGAATGACAGGAAGTGGTAGTCAATGTACTTCCTTCCTCTAAATAATGCAATTCCAACAATCTTGCATTGTTGAAGAGAATCAAGGAATAATTGTTCCTAATCTTATGAGATTGAAAAAATTTGTTATGTATTTAATGTCATAATTAGCAGGTTATTTTTTTTTTTAAACAATTCCGTGGGAACTTCTGAACAGTCGCTTATAAGCTCTACATATTGATGCAACAATTGTGTTTTTAATACAATTAAATAGACCATAAAGGTCAAACGTCTTATTATAGAACACTGGCAAACAAAAATAGTTCAAGAAAAACATAATTAATCATAGTCCCATGATCTACAGACAGTTATAATCACTGCTAACATCTTGGTATATTTAAGTCTAATCTTTTTTTTTTGGAAGGGTGGTATTAAATATTTTATATACTTGATTATGCTGCATATATAAAGTGCTTATGTTGAAAAATACAGAAAACACAAAAAAAGCAAAAGAAAAAATTAAAATGGCCCTAAATTTCACTATCAAAATATAATCAATGCCATGCTTATACACTTTTTCAGTCTATTTTATGCCCTTTTGAAGCTTTTAATTTTAATATTCTGAGTGACCACACTGATTTTAAATCCCGTTAACACACTGTTCATTGCTTAAAAATGTAAGTGCCTGGTATCACATATGAATTCCATCATATATGGAACTCATAAACTAATTCATATCACACATGTGGCAATTAGAATGCTTTTTTGCTTTTTTTTTTTTTAAAACAGATACGCTTTTATAGATTAAAAACGTACTTTTTATAGCAATTTTCCAAGCTCACTGTTACACGTTAAAATAAAAACTTAGCCATTTTTATGATTACTAGAAATAGAATAGTGAAACTTTTTGTTTGAATTATTAATCAGATAAAGGAAGAGATTCTAAATGAAGCGTAGATCAAGAATTGCTTCACAGGAACTATATTATTAAAACTAGGAAGAATCAGATCCAGAAGAGGATCATTAATTTAAGGAAAGAATATAACCCCTAAAATGTGGAGTTCAGTTGACAGATCAAAATTCTGTTGGATTCCTGGATTTCATATCCAAACTCACTAAAGTAAGATTTGTTAGTCTTTTACACTACAATAGCCCTATTACTTAGATACCTAGTTTTACTTATCAGTGTGATGTCATAAGCAATTTTTTTAGTAGAAGAATGGATCACTTTTGAATCCACACCT
Source organism: Mandrillus leucophaeus (assembly GCF_000951045.1). Taxonomy (NCBI): domain Eukaryota; kingdom Metazoa; phylum Chordata; class Mammalia; order Primates; family Cercopithecidae; genus Mandrillus; species Mandrillus leucophaeus. Next base: position 497,226 of record NW_012110907.1, on the reverse strand, counting down.
GATCTACACTATCTTTCGTCCACTTTGTGTATTTAAAACAACTTGCCTGGGTAAAAATTCTTGAATCATAACATTATCCCTTATAAAACAGTGAATTTGGTTCCCTTGCCTTTTGTCATTTTATCATGCAAATGACATATACAGGGCTTACTTAATTTTTGTTCCTTTATGAGTAAGATATTTTTATATCTGTTTCCGTGATTTTTAAACATATTCAGATACTATTCAAAGAAACATGGCTACCTTTTCATTGATTTTTGCCTGTAATATAATAAACTCTTTAATTCTTTTCTTGATTTTTTGCTTCTGTTATACATACTACAATTTTAACCTCAGAAATAACATTATCAGGTTGTATTTTAATTGTCCTATAAATATATTTTGATCTCTTTGATTATTTATATCTTTTTTCCTTTTTCTTAATATCGCATAAGCTTTCAACGGATACACTTCATGTTGCCAATTTAATTTTCACATGTCTTCTCATTTCAGGAAAGGTTGAATCCAGGTGTTCAGTTGATTTTAGAAGATAAAATTTAATTTATAAATTCGGCACAGTAAGATATTAACAGCAATAATAACAAAAATAGAACAATTATAGACCTATAGTGTAATAAAAGTTATACAAATGTGGTTTCTCTCTGTCTCTGTCAATATCTTATTGTGTTATACCAGAGGTAACTGAAACTGAAGAAAGCAAAATCACAGAAGAGGGTCAACTACCATACTCCAGTTGGACTGAGGGGAAGGCACTTGATTAAAGACTGCCACCATGTAGGAAAGAGTCAATTCTCACAAGAGAAGGTGGAGTTCTTTTACCAGAAACAGGAGAAAGATTCAGACTGTGTAAAACACACACACTATTTCACCAATCCATACCATTCTGTTTTCTACTAAATATGTTAAACTGTTTTCCAATGGTTTCTGTAGGAGAAAACTTCCAGAGTTATATATTCTCCCTCTGGGTCATTAGGTTATTTCCTGATTTTCCATATTTATTTTGTTTTTTAGCATTTATTGCTGATCCCATTTTTCCACTGCTTACTTATCTTAAAAAATAGATAGATCTGTCCAAATCCAGCATCAACAGAAACGCGTTTTTATTCCTGTCATTTTTATCTCAGTGTATTCAGTTACTGTATGCAAACCTTTTGTAATTCTAAGGGCAAGGTATACAGGTCCCTTCCCAGGATGTAGCCAACATGAATTGATTACTGCTATGTTATCCTGAGATGAGATAAGTTGCTAAACCAATGTCATGTCTTATTATTTTCTCAAGCACATGCAAACATGTATTTCTTCCTCCATTGATGGATATGGGGCTAATGTTGTGTTACTCAGCATACAATATATAATCAATAGTCCACCCTGCATGTCACCTTCATGACTGATTACCTTGATGATGCTGATTTTGATACTGCAATGTACATATGAATGTAGAAATAAGTAAAGGAGGAGCAGGAGATTGTACTCCATACAGTAGAGGGGCAACTGCCTATTTGCTTTGTAGGTACACAATTTAGGCTTACAGAGTGGGCAATGGTTAACATATCTACCCACATTCATTGCACTGCGTAAGATTGTTCTGCTTAATCAAGAACATTGTGGTTAGATCATCAACTATTTTCTTTTCACAGTTCCATAACTGTTTAACTAGATTCTAATAATTAGTATTCCATTGATTTGGATTTTCAGTGTTTTGAATTTTTACTTTTTTTTTTTTTTTTTTTACTTAGAACATGGAAAGATGCTTTATCAGAGTTTGGTAATCAGATACTGTTTAAGGTCTAAGTGTGTTTTTAAACACTGTGGTTCTAAAGGCAGTGTATAGAGTCTAGAGTCTTTTTCTGCCTTCTCCATCTTTCTCTTACTATTTGGACATACTGTTTTTAAATAGGCTGGATATAAGACAGATACACAAACTAAAATGTATTTGCTTATTTTTAAATTTTAATTAAACTATATTTTAAAGTAATATGTTCTGTTTTGTGTAGAATGCAGAAAACCACAAGAGAATATGGCTATTAACAGCAACAACAAAATGACAAAAAATGCCAGGTAATACTAAAATCATAAATTTCCTTGAGCTGAATTCAAAATGTGAGCAAAAAACCCCCCAAATTCTACTGAGTGACAATTAGGATAATTTCAAGGTGAGATGAGACCATACATTGTTTCACCTTTGGCAGAACAGGTTAAAAGTGGCTGCCATAGGCTGGACACGGTGGCTCATGCCTGTAATCTCAACACATTGGGAGGCTGAGGTGGTAGGATTACTTGAGCTCAGGAGTTTGACAACCGCCTGGGCAATAAAGTGAGACCATGTCTCTACAAAACAAAGCAAAACAGCTAAAATTGTAGTAAATAAGGTTAGAATTATAGACACCCACAAACACAAGGGGAGTCTCCACTCATTCAAAAACTTGTTTGCATAGATTTCTGTAAGATAGATTGGGGGACAAGGCAGGACACAGGAGAATATTCCTTCATGGTGTAAGAATAGGAAAAAAATCAGCTAAGGCTGGTGCACAGACAGAAATCCTTATGCAATTCCCCAGACCTTTATGTCACATGAAACAAGGACCGTAAGTATTATAGGGAGGAGGAGTAAGTGTGCCCATCCCTGGTGCTCAGGCAAAGGTCTACTGCTTCTGGAAAAGAGGTATAAGCAAAAATCCCCTACCCCTGGGAGAGGAGCAGGAAGTCCTCTTAGGCCTAAGATCCTGCACCACTACAAAATAGAGGTCTACTGTGGATTGAGAAGGGGCAGAAAATTCTCTTGCACCCAAGATCCTGGTAAATGTGAAGCAGAGGATGGCTGCCATGATGCCATAAGAAAGAGGGGGAAAAAATCTTGAGAAAGCCCACGCCAGGGCTTACACATGCAGGCTGTACAAGGAGAACAGAGGAAGCCCTATTCCATGCTCCACCTCTTCCTTATAAGAGTGGAACGCAGCAACAAGGAGGAGCAGTCTAACCTTTTGGGACAGATCAGAATGTGGACAGAAACCTCTTCTGTGGCACAAGCATGTAGAGAACACTGAGAGCTGAGGACTGAGTAAGAAGACTGAGAAAACCCTACAGCATGCAGTCTCTATTCTAAGAATGAATTGATACCATTCCACCAATAGAAGAATTGGAAGCTTTTGGCACAGTGGAAGTAACAATTGCAACAGTAAAATCCAAATAATTCCTGAATAGCTTTACTCAACAGAGTAAATGCCTGTAATGTCCATTTACAGGCGTAAACTCTATTTACCTCACTCCTTACTGTTCTTCCATACCATGTCTGGCATTCAACCAAGTAGGACACAAAAAGGCTACAAAATATAAAACAATCATTTTCAAGAAATGAAGTAACAGAGCCAGATAGAGATAACCCAGATATTGGAACTATCAGACAGGAACTTTGATTCCAATACATTACAGAATAGCAGAAAGCACAAATATGCCTGATGCGATGGAGAAACTCAGTAGAGTGGTGGAAATAAGAAATAACCTAATAGAAATTCTAGAAATATCTTTCTGAAAAGATAACAAGATGAAGAATTTCTTCAGTGTGCTCATCAATAGGCTAACACAGATGAATCAGTGAATTTAAAAATAGGGCAGTAAATATTATTCACACTAAAATACAAAGAAAAAACTGTGTGTGTATATGTGTGGGGGAGCGGAGCAGAGTCAGAACAGAAAAAAAGTTATGAGAAAAAGCAAATTATAATTGGAATCCCAGAAAAGGAATAAAGGGAAATGGGCATAAGAAACATTAGAAAAAATGTCTGAGAATATTCCAGAAATAAAAAAGCAAAAAACTCAAAATAAAACCAACCAAAAATGCAGCTCCAAAGAGTTGAGAACTACAAGGATAAAAAAGCAGGATAAGAGTAATATATAATTATTGCAGAAATCTAAGCAATTTAGGTAACCAAAAATAAAAAAATAAAATACCAATAAGCTTGCCAAACAAGTTATTAACATGTCACTAAAAGTCATTCCAGTCCTCTCTATGCATTTATGAGCTTTGTTATTTTTGATTGCAAAATCTTTTTTTCAAATCAAAGTAAGTTCCCAGGACCAATTGTTATTATTATGATTTCTAATCCTTTGACCTGAGAACTCCAATATCCTCAGAAGTTTAGATTTTAAGATGAAAGGAAATTGAGAGAATACTTCCATTGACCTGAACAGGCATCTTAAGGTTCTAGTACATTTATTCAGTGTTAAAAACTAAATAACCAATAACTCTCACAACTACAGAATAGATACTAATACTTAGTCATTATCAACCTTGGAACACACACACTATACACACACACACACACATATATGTATGTGTATACAATTTTATTATAAAATCTTTCAAGAAACAATTCTAGAGTTTCGAATAGACCGGTGACTCTAAGCTTATTGTAATACTTCAAGGTGAAGACTGCTAAGGCAAAATTTTCATATTTCATAGCTATTCTATCTTTTCTTCAATATAAAAATTTATTTTATGATTTATATATATTCTCCGTTTTTTCCTTGCCTGCTGGCTATGATAGTTATTTTATTGAATTTAGATGTTTACTGTCCATAATATAATTTGGGTTTGGAAAAACTTATTTAGAATTAAAGGTGTTGATCTTGTATTTCATGGTGTCAGTTGAAACCCAAGTGGCTTTTTTCCCCCAAATATTTAATCACTAGGAGGCTTGCTAGTTAAATTCGAATTCTAATCACCATTATTTTACTCTTTAAAGTTAGCCCAAATATAATACATATTTTTATATTCAGGTAAAAACACGCTAAACTCAATCAATCATGAAATTTAAAAACAAAACTAATGTATGCAAAAACCAGAGAATGCAGGTAGATTCACATAAAAAAGAAATGTGTTAATTTTCTGACAATTAATGGAAAGAATATATGAATTACTTTGAAAGTTTATCCCTAAATCAACTTTTTAAATTAATAAAACTTACAAAAAATTGGCTTGGTAGATCTAAATGTTGCTTCATTTTGGTGGTGAGTATAAAATCAGAATGAGAGCTATTACTTCATTCATCTATATTTCCTCCACAATTAGTGTCCTCTTTTGTACATGGCCCATATATCCGTTAAAAATGAATTGATGAGGCCGGGCGCAGTGGCTCACGCCTGTAATCCCAGCACTTTGGGAGGCCGAGGCGGGCGAATCACGAGGTCAGATGATCGAGATCATCCTGGCTAACATGGTGAAACCCTGTCTCTACTAAAAATACAAAAAAATTAGCTGGGCATGGTGGTGGGTGCCTGTAGTCCCAGCTAGTCGGGAGGCTGAGGCAGGAGAATGGCGTGAACCCGGGAGGCGGAGCTTGCAGTGAGCTGAGATCGTGCCACTGCACTCCAGACTGGGCGACAGAGTGAGACTCTGTCTCAAAAAAAAAAAAAAAAAAAAAAAAAAAAAATTGATGAGTAACATATTAAATAACTGTTTTTTTAAAAAAATTGGCTGATATTAAATCGTTTATTATTGCCAAAATAGAAGTGATGAAATTTTGTTGATGAACACATTTAAAATAAAACTAAATTTAGAATTTATTAATTTTAATAAAAATTGAATAAATAGGTATTTACAAAATAAATAAATCTACATACACATAATACAGATCTATTTGTAAATGTGTATATGGATATATTTATATGCTGTTTAAAAAGTATAGACAAAGAAAAACTAAATTATGATGTTTCACATATAGAGTTTGGCATGACTGTATATACAGGCACATATAAGCTATTATGATTGTATATCAATATATATTTTTAACTAAAAATGTTTCATTTAGATAGAATTTCATTCCAAGACCCTGTTGGACACTAGGTGTCACTAGAGTAAAGAAAAATCCTTTAACGATTTTTTTTTTTAAGTATTCAAGTGTGCTCGAATAACATCCAAAGAAAGTAAGTAGCAGGATTTTGTTTAAGATTGTGCATTTTATTTATTTTTAGGATTTATAACTCAAATATTTAAGTTCATGCTAGGATAAATTTCACATACAGCATTAACTTAAATGGGAATGATTATCCCACCTGCTCTCCACCTCTAAGTTAAAGAAAAAAACAGATACTGGTTTTTGCTGATTTAGTAGACCTGTAAGAAAGCTGGATTTCTTCTTAAAATGCAAGCAGATGAAAATCATTACAGAAAAACTGCCCCTTTAAGAATCTGTGCTTTCCTCACAAATAGCCAGGGCCCTTGAGCAAGAGTGCAGAGCTGGCAGCAGGTGATTTCAAGGAACTGTTCCTTGTTCATAAGTACAACAGGTCATCTGATGCCTATAAAGAAAATGGGCCCTCTGAAGTCACTGTAGCCCACACCTAGACCTGAAAACTTTTAGGCATGAGAACCCTAGGTATTGTTTCAGTTTCCTTGCTTACACTTCACTTTCAACAACTATTTGGTGGGTTTTAAACGTTAAGTATTTATAGCCTCAAATCAGAAGCATCTATGGTTGCTATTGTAACCAAAGAGCTGTTACAGATAACACAAAACACTTACTTAAAAAGCTCATTTCTATCGATGGCTCTGTTGGTTTGGGGGTCGATTGCATAGACAGTCAAGTCACATTTGGTGTAGTCTTCTAGGGAAAAGGCATCTCCATGTCGGCGAGCACCAATGGACTCCACTACAACCTTGGCACCAGGAATTTGTTCCTGAACATAGCGATCCAAGATCCTATAAATCAAGCAAAGTACAAACATGACAGTCCAATGGGCTTTCTGGGGAAAAAAAATTACTCTCAACTTGAAAAGACATTTAGTAAATGAAAAATGATGACAGCCTGGTTTTTGTTAATGTTTACTGAACATAAACCCTTGAAAAACATTCTCTATATTTTTTCAGCATTTAGCTCCCAATGATGCTAGAAGCTGAATAAGGTAGAAAAGGTCACCAACCATGTCCTATTTAACTTTAGGCTTTTTGAATTTATGATACCATTTGAGCTTTTACATGGCTCATGGGAAATGCCAAATATGCTGTACAAATAAAGCTGTCTATACTTTATAGGAGACATGGGGTCTTAGAACCCTTGACTTCACATGGTTGGTGTCATAAATTACATCTCCCACTAGAGTCTGTGACACATGACACGAAGCTATATGCTAAGACGCAGGACTAGGATGCCTGTTTTCCCAAAGGTATAAAAATCCTTGCAGAATCACAGCAATGGGAGAATGTGGAGATATTTTGCAATGGAAGGATAACCACGTTAAGATAAAAATATGGCATGCAAATCTCAGACACTATTTAGGTGAATAAAAACAACATATACTATCTTGTATAAATTACTGATATTCAATTTAAAAAGCAGAGACAATGTTAACCAATAAATAATTTTCCCATCGCATTACTGGATTTTAATTGAAAGTATGAATTATTACCATTTCACAAATGTCCCATTCCTTATTAAAAACTTTATATTATTAATCCAAGTATATAAACATTAAGAACATATAATTCAATATTTATAGATGTTTAAATTTAAATAACTTAATTTTAATTACTATATATGATAAACATTCTAAAATTTATAGACTCTATGCTCTTTTTTGAGTCTATACTTGGAGGTTTTTTTGGGGGAGAAGGGCAATATATTCTCAAATTCTTTTATACATCAGAAAATAACTTTTGCTTCTAATGCCACAATTGTCATATTTCTTGCTCTATTGAAAGTATATTGCCTTAAGAGTCTTTCATGTGCTTGGTTTGTCCTTGTTACTAGAATGATGAGGTTATAAACTTTGGAGGAAATGGCTCTACCAGTGCATGCCAGGAGACACTACCAATAACAGTGAAATGTTGGTTTGTTTGCTTGTTTTTAAATGTTTGTAACCCAGCACTGTTGAAATCTGTCTTATTGAAGATTCCTGTCACCACACCACGCCCACTGGTCTCTCAGCTTTGCAATTTCTTTTCTGATGATATTCTTGAAGTAGACTAAAGAAAAGATGATGTGGGAAAAAGGAGGAGGAACAAATTCACTTGGCAAATACCAGTTAATAGTTGAATGCCTGTAATTCCAGTTACTTGGGAGATGAGGCAGAAGAATCGCTTGAAGCTGGGAGGCAGAGGTTGCAGTGACTCCAGCCTGGGCAACAGAGCAAGATTCTATCTCAAAAAAAAAACAAAACTGGAAACCTGAAGATAATGGATGTACTCAGAGACATAGACTAGTCTAACATCATTTGGACTGTGCTTTTCGGATTTTTTTTCCTGAGAGATTTATGCCATTTAACAAAAATAAGGGGCCTCGGCGTCAAACCATATTATACTCTTGACATTTTGTAGGAGGCACAAACAATAATGATATAATATTGAGGAGCATAGAGGTTTGGCTTCAGTTTTAATTTCCTTTGCTTATCAATTGCATAACCTTAGACAAGTAATCTTAAGCTCTCAAAGTCTCAGGTTTTTTTGTTTGTTTGTTTGTTGAGATGGAATCTCATTCTGTCACCCAGGCTGGAGTGCAATGGGGCAATCTCGCCTAACTGCAGCCTCCACCTCCTGGGTTCACGGGATCCTCATGTTTCACGCCTGGATTATAGGCAGGCACCACCACACCTGGCTAATTTTTGTGTTTTTTAGTAGAGACAGTGTTTCACCATGTTGGTCAGGCTGGTCTCAAATTCCTGACCTCAAGTGATCTGCCCACCTCGGCCTTTCAAAGTGCTGGGATTACAGGTGTGAGTATCACATCTGGCCATCTCTGTTTCCTTAAATAGAAAACGAGGAAATAATGTACCACATGGGGTTGAATGTGCATTCAATGAAATAAAGCTTTTACACAGTTCCTAGCACACAGTAATAAAAATAAAATGAATATTATTTTTATTAATTTGACTTAAATATTTCCATTAATAAGCTTCTTCTTTGTCTCAAATTCATTCAAGGCCTTTAACTAATTTGTGGAATTAATAGGAAAGTATATTTTTCACTAGTATAATCAGTTCACAAATCAAAACACAAACAGGAGTACATAGTTAAATACAATGCAATAGGTGGCTGTCCCAATACTTTGGTCTAACAATTTATGCCTTCTCCAGTGCATTTTGGCATTGATTTGACATTTTCCAAGGAAATCCTTCATATATGCATAGATTAATTTTGTGCCATCCTACAGTGAAGAAACAGATCTATTGTGCTTGGGTTCTTTTCTATTTTTCAGTGCAATACTGCAGACTCATGTCACTAAAAAAATTAGATGTGGAGAGGGAGGGGGGAGGGATTGCATTGGGAGTTATACCTGATGTAAATGACGAGTTGATGGGTGCTGACGAGTTGATGGGTGCAGCACAGCAACATGGCACAAGTATACATATGTAACAAACCTGTATGTTGTGCACATGTACCCTAGAACTTAAAGTATAATAATAATAAAAAAAAAAAAAAAGAAGAAAGAAAATGTGGCACATATACACCATGGAATACTATGCAGCCATAAAAAAGAATGAGTTCACGTCCTTTGCAGGGACATGGATGAAGCTGGAAACCATCATTCTGAGCAAACTATAGCAAGGACAGAAAACCAAACACTGCATGTTTTCCCTCATAGGTGGGAATTGAACATAAGAACACTTGGACACAGGATAGGGAACATCACACACTGGGGCCTGTTGTGGGGGGGGGGACAGGGGAGGGATAGCATTAGGAGATATACCTAATGTAAATGATGAGTTAATGGGTGCAGCACACCAACATGGCACATGTATACATATGTAACAAACCTGCACGTTGTGCATATATATAAAAAAATTAGATGTGAAATAAAATATAACTGTACTAATATCTTCATGGTAGCAGGGAACAATGAAAAAAAATCTAAAAACAAATTATGTCATTTAAAACATGAAATAATGTCTTCACCTTGAGCACTTTTTTGTTAAACTTTTAAAGATCTTTTGGGATAAAGTCTATCTTATGATAAAAAGAGATACAGCCTAATCTTAACTACTTCTGTATCTTTTTCTTATAAATTTATGTAAAACTAAATTTAATACCTTTTAAATGAGAACACATTTTGTAAAAATCCATCTTTTCACTTATAGTCTATATCTATATACTAAATATTTTCTATATCTATATTCATTACCTACATGTACATAGATTTCCTTACATATATACCTATACTCCCCCACACACAAAGAAAAAGATATTTGCAATGATGTTTATGTAACCCGTAATATTTGTATCATACACACACATATCAAGAAAGATGTCTACAGTGATGTTTATATAATGTTAATAAGGCTTAGAGCTGGATGTTATGATTTTGAGTTTACCTTTTATAACTTTCTTCTTCATATATTATATTGCTTAAATTTCTTTATAATGGGAATAAAAGAACAATAGAGTTATATTTTAAAAAATATATTTAACTCCCTATTTCCTCTCTAACTTCGTGGTAAAATTCTTCATATAAATCTATATTTTCTAGTTTAAAAATGTAAAAAATTAAATTGGATTCAGGGCTGTGTCATAAAATTATAGCAAAACTCAGGCAAGTGTTAAATAGGAAAATTTTCATTTATTCATTCCTTCAAAAGATGTTTATTGAATGCCTATCCTGGGCCAGATGCCTTTCCACACACGTGGAATATATCAGTGAACAAAACACGATCTTTTGATGTACAAAAATCCACTCAAAATGGATTAAAAGCTTAAACATAAGACATGAAACTGTAAAACTACTAGTAGAAAATATTGGGAAAAGACTTCGGGACATTGGTGTGGGCAAAGATTTTGTAAGACTCCAAAGAAATATGAATTTTCCAATGAAAGCAAAAATAGGCAAATGGGATTACATTAGGCAGAAAAGCTTTTACACAGAAAATGAAACAATTGACAAAGTGAAGAGACAACCTACAGAATAAGAGAAAATATTTGCAAACTATCTAATCAACAAGAGATTAATAAACAGAACACATAAGGAACTCAACAGATAAAGACCAAATAATCCAATTTAAAAATGGGCCAAAGCCATCAGAGAAATGCAAACCAAAACCACAATGAGATACCATCTCACACCAGTTAGAATGGCAATCATTAAAAAGTCAGGAAACAACAGGTGCTGGAGAGGATGTGGAGAAGTAGGAACACTTTTACACTGTCAGTGGGATTGTAAACTGTTATGGGATTGCCATAACAGTATGGCAATTCCTCAAGGATCTAGAACTAGAAATATCATATGACCCAGTCTTCCCATTACTGGGTATATACCCAAAGGATTATAAATCATGCTGCTATAAACAGACATGCACATGTATGTTCATTGTGGCACTATTCACAATAGCGAAGACTTGGAATCAACCCAAATGTCCACAGTGACAGACTGGATTAAGAAAATGTGGCACATATACACCATGGAATACTATGCAGCCATAAAAAAGGATGAGTTAATGTCCTTTGTAGGGACA
>NW_012110907.1:458416-485660 GCF_000951045.1 Mandrillus leucophaeus | reverse complement strand
CACCAACATGGCACAAGTATACATATGTAACAAACCTGCACGTTGTGCACATGTACCCTAGAACTTAAGGTATAATAAAAAATAAAATAAATAAAAATGGGCCAAAGATGTGAATAGACAATTCTCAAAATAATGTATACAAAGAGCCAATAGGCATATGAAAAAATGCTCAACATCACTAATCATCAAGGCAATGAAAATCAAAATCACAATGAAATATTATCTCATCCCAACAGGAATTGCAAACAAAAAAATAACAAATGCTGGTAAGGATATGGCTAAGGAGGAAGATTTATACACTATTGGGGGGAATGTAAAAGTAGTACAGCCATTATGGAAAACAGTATGGAGGTTCCTCAAAAAATTAAAAATAGAACTATAAAATGATTCAGTAATCCTACTGCTAGATATACATCCAAAAGAAAGAAAATCAATATATTGAAGACATATCTGCATGCCTATATTTATCACAGAACTATTCACAGTAGCCAAGATATGGAATCAACCAAAATGTTTATCAACAGATGAGTGAATAAAGCAAATGTGGTATATATATTATTTATCCATAAAAAAGAGCGAAGTCCTGTCATTTGCAGAAACATGGCTAAAATTGAAGGTTATTATGTAAAGTGAAATAAGCCAGGCACAGAAGAAAAAATATCACATATTCTGATTCATATGTGGGAGCTAAAAAATGGATCTCACGGAGGTAGAGAGTAGAATGGTGCTTACCAGAAGCTGAGAAGGGGAGGAAGATCGGGATAATGATAAGATGGTTAATTGATACAAAATTACATAGAGAGAAAATAAATAAGTTATAGTATTCAACAGTATGGCAGGTAATTTATAGTTAAAAAAATTATTGTATATTTCGAAATAGCTACATAAGAAGAATTGTGATGGTCTCAATACAAAGAAAAACGTTGGAGTTGATGGATATTCCAATTATCCTGATTTATCATTACACATTATATATATGAATCCAAATATCACATATATCCCAAAAATATGCACAACTAGGTTATATCAATAGTGTATGTAGAAACACACACACACACACACACACACACACACACACACACAAAGAATTAAAAGTGAATGCCAAAAATTGCCCTGGATCTGACTTCTTGGTAGCAATATACCTATTTAAAATGTAAATAGTACAATCAAGTATGAAGCAAAACAGTATCTGATTATGTCAAACATTCTCAAAACAGAAAACTGGCTTTGAATAGTCTTCTAAAAAGTGAAAAAAAAAGTTTTAAATTTGAATGATAATTACAATTATTGAACAAAAATTACATTTTAATTTAAGGTTTTATTGTTCCACTTTACTTTGAATACTCTATAACATACTCCTGTTAATGTTTATTTAATCATGTCACCTTTAGAAAAAGTTTTAAAAACAGAAAACTTCTAAAGAAATATGTTAATATAGCTAATATATTTTATGTAACATATTTTAGTATAGTACCACATACTAATTAATGTCCAATACAAAGTTTATCTAAATAACTTTCTTAGAATAAATGCTGAAAGGTTTATTTAACTGATTTTTTTTCCTATGCAGATAGCATTATTTTAAAATCACAAACTAAGAGTGTCAATAAACAACTGATTCGCTTAACTTACTTATTCTCAAGCCAAGTTATTTTTGGTAGATGCCCTTAAATTTCAATTTACAGCATTACCTTATCCAGTTACCTGTATGTACATCTTCAATTAATTTCAACGAGAAATTGCATTATGGAAAACTGTAGTGTAAGGTGTTTACTGATAGTTTTATAGCTGAGACAGGTATTTACTCATGGTGGATTTAGCTTTTAATTTATTTACTTTTTTACACTAAAATTATTGCAGCAGCCATCTTCTCAATTACCCATTTGTCTGTGTGGATGAGTTGAGTTAAAATTACCATGTGATGAGAATTTCAGGTTTTGCATGCTCAGCTTACTCTCAAGAAAAGATGGGTTAGGTTTTTAATTAGGTTGCCTCCTAAGAGGCAATGTAACAGAGGAAACTCCGTCTGCTGGTGGCTGATAGATATAGATTAAAATTAAAACTCCACTATTGTGTCTTCGTGGAAATTACTTAACCTCTCAAAGTTTCAGGGAATTTATCTATACAGTGGGAAAAGTAATGAAACCTACCTCAAAGATCCTCTACGATAGGTTAAGGAGACTACATCCATTAAATGCACATAATCTAACCAATATGAAGCATGCTATAAATGTTAGCTATTTGTTGTGATGGTTACCAGAACTCTTCAGATTTTATGATTATAAACCCTACTTAGCCTTTTGTTCAGGTAAATGACTTATATTTATCTAGCATCATAGAGAGTTCCACCCCAAGTCCTTATCAATATTTTTTCAAAAGCTTTGCTAAATGAATCAACAGGCATTGCAGATGGCTGGAGGGATAAAAATACAGGAATGCAGTTCCTGCTGTTCTGAATTTCTTTCCTCCATTAATACAGACCCGCAGGGACTCTACCTAGACTCTATCTAAATGGTGCTCCAGGTGCCACGGAGCATTTTGTTCATTACATTACATGGTAACCTCTCTGTGGTATCCCACAAGATAAAAACATTTTCCCCTAATCTGGAATCAGATTTAGAAGGAGTCCTTTTGTACCAGAAGAGATATGGTTTTGTTAATTTTGTAACTGAGTCTGTTCTTTTTGTTTAGCTTGTTTGCCTCTTTCACTTTGGCCCTAACAAGGTGAAAGTCAAGTTTGTGATTACTCAATATGGACTATACAGGCCTTTGCAGCATTTCTGTAATTACTTACTCTTACTCTGATCCTTTCTTTAATTTCTTTGTTGTTTGTTTGCTTTATTTTTCTAAACTCATTTTTAATGTATTTTACCTTTTTATCCTGTGTGAATCATTGTAAACTACTTGTATTTCTTTTGGAATAAAGTAGACAATTAAAACAAAATTAAATTTAGTCTTTAATATTTATTAGACATATATGAAAGCATCTAAAATATAACTTATGACTTTCTGATACAAACGGAATTCTCTTGCATAAACATTCTGTGGAGTTTATGTCTCACATTAAAAAACAGCAGCACAGACTGTGGTAAATTGAATAAATTAAAGAAAGTGTAGAAAAGAATAATAAATAGGATTAAGAGAACAGAGGAATTGCCTCTTGCTGATTAAAGTGGTCTCTCAAGAAAGTGATATATCTACCTTGTACTATGAGTTGGGGTGAATTATAAAAATAATAAGCTGTTCAATTTGGCAAAACTTCTAGGCTAGAAAACATAAAAAAGAGGAGGAAGAGAGGAAAGAATTTTAAAAGAAATAAATGTCCACTACGTATTTTGGAGATCTCCATAAAGCAACTGTGATTCAAATGTTTTGATAAAACAATATATAATGATGTCCTTATTTTTACACAACTATTTTCTAGTTATCTTCTAGTTGGTACAAGCAAAAGATCTTAAAAATAAACTGAACTGAATGATATTTGAGGGGAGAAAAACAGATTAGAATATAACTTAAGATTACCCACTCAGTCTTTCTTTGCTTTTCTTCCGAATTTCTAGATCTTAAAATGAAAACATAAATAAAGTCGGCCCGAATTTTTTTTTCTTAGTGTTTTATGAGTGAATTTCACTTTTGAATATGAATAACCCCTTCCCTTCAAATCTCGGGAAAAAATATACCTGTATCAATTATTTTTTCTCCATCATAAGTTGATAAGAACATTTCAAACACTTCTAAAATTTTGAAGCGCAATTCAAAGATTCAGTCAATATATTGATACCTTCATTACAATGGTTCATTTTGCATTAGTAATTTTATTTCTGTAATCTATATCTTTTGATCATGCTATTTTCTTAAACAAAATAGTTGCCCCCAAATTTTGTTTGTATTATTTTCACAGAGCAAATAAAGACAACATAAACATGTTTATATTTGATTTAAAACTAAACATAGTGTTTTTAATTGATCTTCCAATAAAATGTATTTTTAATCTGGGAAGATCCCATTTATCTCTTTTTGAAAACAACAACAATAGCGCAAAGATTTTAAACTTTTTTCAACTCAAAGCAAAATGAAAATGTCCTCAATGGATTATAGAAACTATTTTCTTTGTTTATTTGTTTGTTTCTTTTGGCTTTCCATTGTCTCCAAAAGGTTGAATACTAAAAAGTAAAAAAGATGAAAAGTAGAAAGAATATTGATTCGACAAAATGCACTGCCTAAATGTAGCAGCCATGCCTCATCCTTTATTTTTATCAATCTTCTTTTTTTTCTATGTTGCTGAGAAGGCATGGGGAAAGGACACAAATATGATTGACTTGTTTTTTTTTTTTATGTTACATCTCTCAGATGGCAAATATTAATTAAGAAAGTTGATTTATTTTCTTTATATATAATTTTTTTCCCCAAACAGAAGCTGGTATAATAGAGTATAAGCATTCAGAAATGTGTTGATGAGTGAATGAATGATGAGTATTATGACCACTAATATAAGAAACACATCTATTGGAAGAAACATGTCAGCATACAGGACTCTTTATGGAATCAATATGCAATGGAATCTTAAGACTTCATAAGTGATTTGCTTTCGGTAGACTTTGCTTATAGAAAAATATGTACAAATTTGGAAAAACCAACTCATACAACATAAAAAAATCTTACCTTAATATATGTGAAATATGTTATCTGAGATAAAACACTAATTATTGTGAATTTAAGCCATTTTGCAGATGATTAATCCTTAAAATAAACAATTTACTCATATTGGACTAAGATAATGTTCCTTCTAATAATAACTAAGAATCCATGTAAAATAAAACATTTTAAGCCTCAAAAATAGAACAGAAGTGAAAGTCATGGAGCACCTTTGTTTATAATCATCTTTGTTCCATGTGATTAATTGAATACTAAAGTTTTGGAAATAATTAAAAATCCTGCCATATTTAACTAAAAACAGAATTTTAAATCTGTACTTTTTCTACATTTCAAATAGATAAGCATTAAAGATGCTACTCCAATGTGCACAACTATTATTATCAAACAGTAGGTTTTAATTGTGTAATTACATACTGGGGTATCTTCAGTTCTGTAGAGAACTGTGATTTCTTTAATCACAATTAACCTAGTGAGTTAAAGACAAGTCATTCTTCTTGTAAAAAGAGGTTATTTCTCTACTAAATAATGCCCCAACTGAATATTTCAAAAAGTAGTAAATAAATTTTCTTTCTGTCAAAACCATGAATTTCCAAGGCTTTGAATAAAGCTAAGTCACACTAAACCTTTTTTTCAAGAATAGTAAATTATACCTTGAATAATAAATGGTAGGATTTATTATTATATTTGTGGTTTGTATTTTATTTTTATGATTGCCTACAGTTTATTTTATAACTGTTACATTCCTACTTGTATTTACCTGTCTTTATTGCAGTTATCACTATATAACTTCATATTACATATTAATTTATTAATATTGCTATTTTATATCCCCATTTTTATGCAATAGAATAGAAGCTCCATGGCAACAGGGACTTCACTTTGTTCACTGATAAATTTCCAGTTACAATCTGTAACTATTTTTTAACTAATAAATCCCCAGCTTTAAGATACAAATGCAAAAACTCAAAGAGTTTGATATAGTGGCCCAAGACTTCCTAGCTAGTCTTTGGTGGTCTGTGAAATGAGCCTAGGTTCTCTGAAATAAAAAGGAGCTCAACCTTTCCCCTTAAAACCAAATTTTTATTACATTGATTTAAGAAAATGTGTTAGCAGTTATTATTTCATAGGTATGCTTCCCGAGAGGCCTTCCAACTCTCCTCCTAGAAATATATAAATATATACACACACACACATATATATACACACACACACACACACACACACACACACTATATATACTATACAAATAAATTCTATATATGTGATATATATCCTGGCTACATTTCTAACATAGGTTTTGTAAGCTTAATTCTAGAAACTATAGATTGATTACACAGCACATTTCAGGTGTTACATAAATATTTCATAAAATTGAGGCTCTTCCACATAAAGTCAGTAACTATCAGTAAAGCTCTATCATAATTGAATTTTCATATTTTATTCAGAAGGTAAGAGATGGGTTTGAGCAACTCTGAGAAATAAGTTGTCAGTTCCGATTCCTACAGAAATACTGTAATTCTGTGTTTCTAAACTCAAGTTTATACTTTTCAAAATGTCTCTTTTATAGATTCCTAAGGATTGAAATTTTAGAGCCACAAATTTCTCTTATTTGAGTTTCATGGTGAACTGGGAGTAGAAAGAAGTTATAAAATGCAAACATTTCATAGTTTCTTCTTTAGACAATTATTCGTCAATTATTTGTCCACTGTAGTTAGGTGTCCCTACTGTTATTCTCACAGTTGTTTCTCCTATGCCTTAATTTTTTAAAAAAAGTAATTAAAAAAACCACAAGACTTACAAAGAGGTGAATTCTAAGATCAACTGAAAATACATCAAAGCATAGATATTCAAGGGTATCTGTAGTGGTGCAGATCCTCACTGGAATTTGTGGAATACAAAAATGAATATGTTTTATTGCTTATGGGGACTGTTCAATTTTATAAGCTTAAAATCTAAAAAGTAGCAAAAAAAAAAAATTTCAGTATAGTCATTTCAGCCAATTCAGTGAGGTGAGGAGTAATCATCATTATTATAGCAGCTAAGATTTACTACAATCATTCCATTTTCCAGGTACTGTGGTCTTAGCTATCAGAGTATACTCATCTTTGTAAAACCTGCTCCATTGTAAAATGGATATGTCAGGTCATTATTTTTCCTTTCATCAAGTGTCCTCATTTGTACTAATTATATACTTACCAAGGGAACTTTATCTTATTGCCTAAAATATTGGTCTACCAAAAAATAAAAATAAAAAATGATGATCACATGATATTCTAGTTTTCCACTTCATCAGATAGGGATGTCTCGAGGGAAATACAGAAATGGCTTTGATGATAATATAACTTGTCACCTAAAAATGTCACAGGGAATTAATGTGTTTATTGGTCTTGTCACTAGAACAATAAATTCTTCTATTTAATTAACTATTTGGCACCCTGATGGCTACCTGAGTTATGTGTGTATTTTCATCACTCATCCCAGACACGGATGGGGGAGTGCTGGCTTCAGAGTGCTGACTCAGGTCTTAACGGTTCTTATCACTACCACTTCCATCTACTAATGTAGGTTTCAAAAAGGGATCAGAAATATTTCTGCCTAAGAAAACTCTAAATTTACATTTACATAGGTTTTTTAAAAATCTACAAAAAGAAATCAGACATGGAAGGGATAATTTCTTAAACAACTAGTGTTGAAAAAATGGAATATCCATATGTAAAAAAATAAGGTTGGGCCCTTATCTTACACCATATGCAAAAATTAACTCAAAATGGATTAAACATCTAAATATAAGACCTCCAAACCATAAAATGCCTAGAATAAAATATATGAAAGGAGTTTTGTAACACTGGATTTGACAATGATTTATTGAATATGGCGCCAATAGCACAGGCAACAAAAGCAAACATAGACAGATGGACTACCTCTGATTTTAAAACTTTTTGCCCAATTAGTGACACAATCATCAGGGTGAAAAGGCACCCTATGGAATGGGAGAAAATATTTGCAAATCTTACATCTGATAAGGGATTAGTATCATAATATCTACAAAACTCCAACAACTAAACAGCTAAAATAAACAAGTAACCCAATTAAAAAAATTAAAATTAAAATAAATCAAGTAACCCAAAAGGAGGAAGGATGGGAGGGGCATGAGGGCTGACAAATTAGCTATTGGCTACAGTGCTCACTATTTGGGTGCCTGGCACACTAGAAGCCTAAACCTCACCATTATTGCAATATATCCATGTAACACACCTGCACATGGATCCCCTGAATCTAAAATAAAATTTTAAAAATAAAAACGTTAAAAATCAAGGTCATATAAAAATAAATATATAAGGAAACAAAATCAATTACTCTGTTAGATCTTCTATCTTTTTTTCCACTAGAGTAGGAGGCACATTGGAAACAATGACTTGCATATCCAGCTGATTGACCACAGAGACCTGAAAGAAGAAAAAAGAGAATTCATTTAATTTTCACTCACCGAAATTTCCATAATCAGAAAACCCCCATATTACCTCTTCCCTACTATGCATAGACACAGTGGTTTCTCATTTTCAAATTCAGGAACAATTTTTTTTTTTTTTTTTAATTATACAATCTACACAAGGGGTTGGAGACTAACTGGGGCAGACTGAGCATGAGAAACTATTTGTTGTTTACCTAGAAATTAAAAATTCTGAGTTATTTCAATTGTTTTTGGTTTTGTGTTTGTTTTATTGGGTATTTACTGAGACATGAAGGGTGGCATTTTTTAAAAAATTTGATTGTTAAGGAACACCCAAGATAATGAAAAATATGTTTTATATTTTACAAGTCTTGAGAGATCATTTATTCATTGTAACTAAGAATCTGAGATATGACTGGTTAGAATAATTCATTCTATGAGGTCATCACATATAGTTTTCTTATCTATTTAACCAACTTTAAATTTGTGTAGGTAGAGATATATATTTAGAACTTTACCTATGGGTTAAATGAGCTAATTTAACGGCTATTGATAACTATGTCTCATTCATTTAAAATCTACTGAATTTCTTCTATGATCTTACATTTGAAAAATAGAAGAAAAATAAAAATATTTATTCTGTGCTTACAACATGGCATTTATTCTTTTCCTCAATATTTTACAGGTTTAACTCATTGAAATATACAGAAAGAATCAGGTTGTTATTAAGATCATTTCAATTTTAAAATAAGAAACATAAATGGAAGATATATTTAATAACTTAATCCTAATTAAATGCAGTCTGTCTTACACCAGAGCTTGTGCTCTTTACTATTTTTCAATACTGATATAAAAATTCTAAAAGGCCATATATTATCATGCACATACATTTACACACTATTAAAATATAAATGCATTTGTACCAGAATCATAAATTGAACACTCTGGGTTAGGCACATTTAGCACCGCATCTCAATACAATCTACAGTAGGGAGTAATTTCACATTGCCATATATTTTTTTATGGGCTCCAGGTTCTTTACATATAGAGACCCCTATTAGTGGTCACAAACTCAGATGTCTTCAGGAACCAGGCAGGTAACTTAAATGAGAAAAGTAGCTAAAAGTATGAAATAATAGAAAGAAGTGGAAGTAACACAAATCTGAGAGCATATTAACTCAGCTGAAGAGGTCAGCTACTACTCACCTCTAAGGAATATTGCAATATGGGGAAAAAAAATCCAGATTTCCTAGATCTTTCAGTTTTTCAGGACAAAAAGAAATCCAAAATATTATGTAAAATGTTTGCTACTAGTTAGAAATCTATCAAACCATTGTGTGAGCCTAATCAATCATGTCTGAAGACTCTATTAAGACAGGAGTAGGTCTGATTATTACTTCTGAGCAAGCAGTTTATGCTGGCAGTTTTAACTTTGTGCCCCTAACCCGTTATAGGAGTCCGGCACCAAATGACTAAATTTCCCTTCAACATGTAACTGAGTCTTGATTGTCTTTTTACAAAACACATCTAACTTCACTAGCAAAAGGGATCATTACAGTTTTTGTATCATTTTGTCTTTTCTTATTGGTCTTCAGTAAAAAAGGATATAGAAGTTGCATAGAAATATTTTTTGTTTTATTGTTTTTGAGTTTTTAGCAGTAAAATTACATGATAAAAATTTTTAGAAGTATGTATATGAAACTTGTATAACTGTTCCCTCCTTCCCTCCTTTCCTTCTTTCTTCCTTCCTTCTCCTTCTTTTTTCCTTCTTTTAACATTGAACCAGAAAAGGTTAAAAGTTTTGATAAAAAGCAAACCACCTGGAACAGGTGGTAACTACACAGTGTTATCCCAATGAGAATTACAGTCACTAGGCCTCATTCTCTGTTCCCCGAAGCCCCCATCATCTCCTCTAACTGCTGGACTCAGAAGTACTGGAGTCCTGGCCTCAGGACAGAGGAGCTTTTGTAGTGGGACTAGCGCTGAAGCACTTCCTAATTCCACCATCTGTTGGGAGAAGGCCCCTGGACCATGATGTGGGTCATGGATACAGTGAGTAGTAGGGAGCATTAGCAGGATAATGGAAAAGAGAGGAAAATGAGTAGGAGAAATAACTCCTTATTATTGAGTCTTTCAGTGGAAAATTGTTAGGACTGTCTGACCTGTCAAACTGTTCTCTTCTCACACATCTGTCTCCTGGTCTGGTAAGCATGTGCTTCAACCCACCTTTTCTGGCTGACAGACTGTTAGAAATCCCTACTATTAGTATTCCTCTAATTCTCCAATGTCTCTTATTTCCCTACATTCATCCTGCCCAGGCCTTCAAAAATAGACCCTTCAATAAACTGTCTTCAAATTGTCTGATTCTTGCAGTGTAGACTTCAATTTTTTTAAAAATCTGTTTCCAATGTGCATGAATTTTCTGCAAGGTTCTTATGGATATAGATCCAAAAAACTATACAAGCTGGTGTCAGGCTGTATATACCAGAAATCTGTCACACTTTGCAAATATTATATAAGATGTGAACAAAAACAAAGGTGGGAAAAGAACTAAGTAGTAACTAGTGGAGGATAGATTCAGCAGCCACAGAGGAAGACCAAACATAAGCTTTTCTATCTTAGGGTAGAAACAGGATTTAATCAAGGAAATCTCCTGCTCCAAGGATGGGGATCTACATTATATATACCCAACAGGATTTCAGAATTGGCCTGGACAATTCTGTTTGTCTACCATTATTGTCCTCTTCAAATAGGAATTTCTATTGGATATTCTGTATTTTTCCACCATCTATACTCGGTGAATTTATTTTCTGGATCACTAAAATACCAGCAGTTCCCTCTAGACCAGATAAAAAGAACAGCATGACAGCTAAGATTCAGGTGTTAACTTTGATAAGACTTTGTTCTATTTGTGTGGAAAATAATGAAATATTTGATAATCAGAAGTATAGACTGGTTAGCTGTTCACCCAGCTCTGTCTATCTTCCTATTGGGAACATACAATAGATTTCTCAGCCCTCTTTGTAGTTTAATGGAGCCATGTGATGGAGATCTGACCAATGTAAAGTTAGTGGAAGGGAAAGAATGAATGTTGTTAAATCTGAAGGAGAGTCAGTGCTTTCCCTTCATCAGAAAGATAAGTTACTTATTCAAAATATTTTAAGCCAGATGTAGCGCCTCACACCTGCAATCCCAGCTCTTTGGGTGGCTGAGGCAGGCCGATCAACTGAGGCCAAGAGTTTGATACCAGCCTGGCCAACATGGTAAAACCCTGTCTCTACTAAAAATACAAAAAATAGCCAGGCATGATTGTGCATGACTGTAATTCCAGCTACTCTGGAGGCTGAGGCATGAGAATCACTTGAACCCAGGAGGCAGAGGTTGCAGTGAGCCAAGATCATGCCACTGCACTCCAGCCTGGGCGACAGACTCTGTCTCAAAAAAAAAAAAAAAAGTGAGATTTTGAGCAAAATTCTGACTGAAAGAGCATGAGTTAACATTTAAGGTGTCTGGAATATATCGATTTTAAAGTTATACTTTATTATGATGTTAATATATTTTGAAAATATACTTTTGTATTTTCTTTTAAAGATACAAAAAGAAAAAATATTTAATTCTGATAAATTAACAAAGGTCGCACTGTCGCACTGTATTTAACTCCAAGAGTAGTTGTCTCACACTTACCTCTAACTAATTACTTTAAAATTTTTAAATCTCCTCAAAGTGCTAATGTCTGATTTATGTAGAACACACACATTTTGACTACACAAATGCAGAAAATAGGATATTACAATTTACATTTTGGTCTTCCACAGAAATTCTACAACTTTATTCTGGTTTCTTTTATCATCTATAACAAGGATATTTAGCTGTTTAAGATTAGTAGATTTTATTTATGCTACTTTTCCAGTATACCTTCTGCAAAAATGCAAATATTTCCAGAACTTTGCATGTCAGTTTATTACACCAAATATTTAGTAATTTTTTGTAAAATTATTTAATTCCGTAGGTTAACCACTAATGAAGGCTTTATAAATATGTTTCCATCATCATTGAGATTTATACTTGTAATGGATTAAAATTACTAGGTATTGTTAAAAAGAAGAGAAATAACATTTGTGAAGCACAAAATTAAAAAAAAATGGCTGGAAATTTACATGTTATTATGTCTATGTCCTTTCCATTTATTCTCATAAGTTTCTTATACATTTTAAATAGTGCTGTCCAATAGAAATATAATGTGAGCCACGAATACAAATCACATATGTAATTTTAAATTTTCTGGCACCCACATTAGAAAGATGGAAATAATAAGATTAATTCAATAACACATTTAACCCAGTATGTTTAATATATGTTTAGTAAAATATAATTTTAACATGTAAAGAACATTCTACATATTATTATTGAAGTCTTTGAAATCTGGTGTGTATTTTATACTCATAGCACATCTCCGTGTGACCTAGCCATGTTTCAAGTATTCAATAGCTACATTTGGCTGATAGCTAGCATATTGGACAACCCAACTTTAGAGATATTCATCACCTCCTGCTTGAACTGTCTTTCCTAACTGGTCTCTGTTGCAAACTCACTTTTTATGAAATAAAAGAGGTGTTTTAATAGTCCACTTAGATAATTATGTATTTTCTTTTTAAAATACTATGCCAAAATTCAAGATTAGTTTCCACATGAAATCTAAAACCATGTTCAGTTATACTAAAATCTATTTGTCTGTCTTGTACTTGTTTTTTTTTTTTTTTTTTTCAAGATGGAGTTTTGCTCTTGTTGCCCAGGCTAGAATGCAATGGCGTGATCTCAGTTCACAGAAACCTCTGCCTCCTGGGTTCAAGCGATTCTCCTGCCTCAGCCTCCCGAGTATCTGGGATTACAGGCGTCCATCACCACACCCGAATAATTTTTGTATTTTCAGTAGAGACGAGGTTTCATCATGTTGGCCAGGCTGGTCTTGAACTCCTAACTTCAGGTGATCCCCCTGCCTGCGCCTCCCAAGTTCCTGGGATTACAGGCTGAGCCAACACACCCAGCCATTGTACTTTGAATAGATCTTTTACACATGTATAACTTTTTAACATCTTGCATTGGCCACTTAGAAAATACAAGTTTACTGAACGCTGCACATTTTGCAAATATCAACACATTTCATTACACAATATCAATAAATAAATCACATTATTTAATAAAACCACTGACTCATCAAGAAAGTCTAAATATTCAGAAGCTAGTAAAGTTTACAGTGACAGGTACAATATTTTTAATATTCTAATTTGTCCTTGAAAGCTTCAGTATTATCATTACTTGTTTACATTGAAATGACAGGCTCCCTTCATCCATTTGGTGTAAATGCCTACCAAATACTTAAGTGTGAATAACCATATTTTGTCTCTAAGTTGCTCTTTCATATGACAGTGTTAGTCCATTTAAAAAGCAGCTAGTTCAGCTTGCATAGTGCTTTTCCTTGAGGCAACCATCTTCCACATACAGCAGGTATACTTTTTGCCTACTTCTCATTTCATCAACAAATATTGAAAAGGTGTTTAGGACACTTTCATTGATAGGTTAGCCAGCTGCCTAGATAGATATACAGTATTTACTAAGGGAATGAATGTGAGGTTTAGAAGAGAAAGGAGTCAAGAAATTTTTTGCCTAAGGAACTCAAAGTGATTTGGTCATCAAATAAAATGAGGAAGACTATAGGTGGAAGAAATATGATGAAGAAGAGAAATCTATTAGAAAACACTAAATAAACACGTTTTTAAAAATATTCAAGTGGAATGGCTACATGTACAAATAAATATGCGAGTCTGGTGTTCAGGAATGACCTTTAGGGTAAAGATGTAAGTTTGAGAGCTTTCACTATGTAGATGATATTTTTAAGTTATGGGACTAAGTGAGCTTAACAAGTGAGTGAATGCAGATAGAAAAGAGATGTAATGTCTGAGTCCTGAGAAACCTCAATACTAAAAGGTCAGGAGAAGAAAATGAACCAATAAAGGAGACTGAGAAGGAGTAAACAAGGGAGTATGGTGGGGGGTCTGAAACCTTAGTGAGGGTAATAGTCAAGCATTGCTGACGGTTCAAGTAAGATAAGGACTGACATATCAGTACATTTCCTAACATGAAAGTCATTGGAGGCATCGACAAGAATAGTTTGGAAGAGTGATTGGAGAGAAAACACTCCTATGATTAGAGGGTTTAAGAGAGATTCAACAGTGAGAAATAAGTCAATTCTAACATAGAATTTTGCTAGAGAGAAGAATAGAGAAATGGATGACAGCTAGAAGGTGATATAGATCAAGAGATATTTTAGAATTTTTGGAAGATAAGAAAAAAGCATTGTTGTGAGAATAATCTGATATAAGGAGGAAATTTATATTAATAATGTGGAAAAGAAATGGGAGAGCTGCTGAGGCAATGTCCAAGAGCTGGTGAGTGGGAATTGGATCTACTGCATTAGTAGATGTACAGGTTTAGATAAAAACAGAGATAATTCATCTAAAAGAGCTAGAAAGAAGGCAAAGAGCATTGGTCTAGATCCTGGAGGGTAGGTAGATTTAGTGGTAGGAGTCATAGAAGTGTCCTTCTAAATGCTTTAGTATTAGTTTTCTGTGAAATAGCATGCCAGTTAATCAGGCCATAGTGAGAATGAGGACAAGGTACTGGAGAATTAGGAGCAGAGAAGATTTTCTGTGACATCGAGGCAAAATATAGAGTGATTACTGAACAAAGCAAAAGCTCATTTGGAGGGTTTCAGTCATTAATTTAAATGGATACTGACGCAGGAGAATAGGGTCTGGAGGCAGGGAACCGAAGGCCAATTTGTGCTGACTTCCTAAAGCTGAATCAAAAGGGAAAACACCAAGGTCTGGGGCCAGGGAATCTAAGGCCAATTCATGATAGTTTTCTAATGGTGGATTAAACAGGAAACTCCTGGGTCTGGGGGCAGGGAACCTAAGCCAATTAATGCCAACTTCCTAAAGCTAAACCAAAAGAAAGAAAGAAAAAAAAGATCTCTCCACACCCCACCTGAGTAACAAAGGATCAAAGCCTACTCTCCCTAAAACCCTCCCCCTTTCTCAGGCCATTCCTCATTCATTTTTCCTCTCATACTCTTCCAGGCTGAGTACACATTTGTAATTTATTCAGACTTGTCATCATCTCTCTTCCTTCTTGGTTTGGGCACTCACACTCTCTAGATAAACCTCTTATTTATCTC
Source organism: Mandrillus leucophaeus (assembly GCF_000951045.1). Taxonomy (NCBI): domain Eukaryota; kingdom Metazoa; phylum Chordata; class Mammalia; order Primates; family Cercopithecidae; genus Mandrillus; species Mandrillus leucophaeus. Next base: position 470,319 of record NW_012110907.1, on the reverse strand, counting down.
ATCTCCTTTCTCTTGACTGGTAGGATTACAAAGCTTATCATAAATATCATTTGGCTGGGATGGCGTACTAGATGTTATTAGTTTGCATCAGAATATGATATCTATATATAACAAATTATGGTTTCTTTGAATTAAATGTCTTTCTTTGTAAATATATTTTGAATGATATTAAAAGGCATATTCTTAAATTTCCACACAATAGGTATGGAATTCAAACATTAAAAATAAACTTTATATCTCATATGTACACTAATATGTACAAAATATATACATATATAATTAGACTGATATATATTTAAAGATTATATATTAAAAGTATATATTTTGCAAAGATTATATATATTTTGTTTGTGTTGATTTTTATAGTATTTTAATTACACTTAGTGTAGTGACTTTATTGTTTAGTTTTTATTTTATTTTTTATTTTTTCAGACAGAGTCTTGCTCTGTCGCCCAGGCTGGAGTGCAGTGGCTTGATCTCGGTGTACTGCAACCTCTGCCTACTGGGTTCAAGCGATTCTCCTGCTTCAGCCTCCCAGTAGCTGGGATTACAGGTGCACATCACCACGCCCAGCTAATTTTTGTATTTTTAGTAGAGACAGAATTTTACCATCTTTGCCAGGCTGGTCTCAAACTCCTGACCTCAAGTGATCCACCTGCCTCGACCTCCCAAGGTGCTGGGATTACAGGTGTGAGCCACCATACTTGGCATATGTTTAGCTTTTAAGAACCAAAATGTGCATATCTTAAATAATAGAACAATAGAATAGGACATTATGTTACATGAAATAAGCCAAAAACAGAAAGTTAAAAACCACATGTTCTTATTCATGTATGGAGTCTAACAAAAGATGATCTCATAAAAATAAAGTGTATAAGGTTCTATAAGTTTTACCGATCTTAATTTGATCATAAATTTATGTCAAACTTAATATCTCCTATGTCAAAACTTCTTGGCTTAGAATGGCCTTCATTTACTCTATTGCAGCTTTACTGTTAAAAAAGAGAATGCTCCTGGAGGGCTGTTTGGGCCACAATCATGGTGATTGTTCTTCACCATTATCTAAGAACAAAAATATTTGATCATTGATGTCTGCATGTACATGAAGGTTATGCTTGTCCAGGGAACTAAATGAGGCGAACTGTGAAAAAACGAAAATGTACAATGCAAAGAACAAAAGACAACTTATTCTTGATCTGTCTTTATGTGACAAATATTTCCAATAAATATACTTTGTATTAGGGTCATCAGACAAAAGTCCAAATAACCTATGCTTTCAAGTTGGTAAAGAGTCCACAGGATATATGAACTGCTATTAAATATTTTCAATAAAAGCTAATATCGAACTTCCCTTTCAAATGATCTATCACTGAACTTCTGCACAGCCTAAGTGAAAATTAGAACAATGATATTATTGACTATAGCCAAATATAACTTAGTCAAGGTTAATCAATGTCATCATTGGGGATTTTGATAGAACAAAGAAATAAATACTATTGGAACAAAATTTGCCCCCAAACATTTTCTTTGTATTCTCAATTACAAAATGCTGAAAGTAATTTAAACAAATAACTTCATAGTTTAATTTTCATAGTATAACTCTGTGAAGTATTTAAAATTTTTATGTAGCACTGGACAACACTATATTAAAAATGAGCTTTGAAGACCAAATAGAAATCCAATGCTTATACCTTTGTTGTTACAATCATAATTTTTCAAATATTATAATGTTTTTCTCAAAGGTCAAGAAAAATAAACATCTTATGGTGTTATATATATGAACCATATATTTACATATTCCTAAACTATAGTGACTAACAATCTGAGTGAATATTAATAATAACTATGTTTTTGAAAACCCGTTCTAAATTAATCTTAGAAGTTCTATAAGCTGAAAACACTGAACCATGGCTAGTATTGCAGCTACTTCCCTTTCCTGAAGTTTTATCTACTTACAAGTACATCAGCTTTGCCACTCAGTCCCTTCCCATAGTCGTCAGTTGCAATAACTTGAAACTTGAAGTAGGATCTCCTCATATTATGGAAGAGCATAGCAGTTTTGATAAGCCCTGTATATGTTTCCACTACAAATCCTTCTTTTCCCTCTTTAATTGGTGGTATTATGAGTCTGTAGGCCATGACACTATAATTGCCCGTATCTTTATCAGTAGCCTAGGAGGAGAAAAAAAAGAGATTATGATTAAGCAGGAAAAGATAACCTTTATGAAACGGCTTATTTTTGTTTGTAAGAATGAGGTTTCTTATGTAATAATAACACAATAAAGCCTTCCTAAATGTCTATTTTTTCTGGATATAGTTATGTAGATTCATAGACTTTGTGTTCACAGTTTCGAATGGTTGTTATTAGAATGATAATAATTACTGACATATGAATAAAAAGGACATAGGTATAATTTTGTACCCTTTAACAAATTTCTCCCTACCCCTCCTTTCCTTTTACCCTTCCCAGCCTCCAGTATCTTGTATTCTACACTTTATTTTTATGAGATCATCTTTTTTTTTAGATTCTACATATGAATAAAAACATGTGCTGTTTAACTTTCTGTTCTTGGCTTATTTCATGTAACATAATGTCCTAGATAGGGGGAATACATTCTAGAGCTCTATACCACTGTAGAATAACTATAGTTGACAATGGTATATAGTTCCAAATAGCTATAAGAAGGATAGTGAATTTTCCCAACACAAAGAAGTGATAACTGTTTGAGGTGATAGATAGGCTAATTAATCTGATTTGATTGCTATGCATTACACATACAGAAACATCTATGATGCCAATAAGTAAGTACTATTCTTATTTGTCAATTTTAAAAGTATATTTAAAAAAACAGACGTAGACACTAACAAAGTCAATGAATCAAGATTTTTGGTTTACATGTTTGTTGAGTTCAACTCTGTGTGTTGATACAAATTGGCTGAAGGATGGAATTGGTTGTTTACCTAATGTTTGTCTTGCTGTAATAGGCATACAATATGATGGTATTTTTGATATAGCATATAGCCTAAGTGGGATACATATAAAAGAATGTAGTAAAATATCTAGACTGAAATAAAATAAAGTACCATCCGACTTCCTTTTTAATCATCTTGTATCCTGATTAAGCATATTTGTTCCTGTGATAGGTACTTATGATCCACACATTAAAGTTTCCTACCATTTAGAATTAAAAAGGACTGGCACATTGTTTAGACTTTTTTCATTTGTTTTTAAATACAGCTATGATAACCATAAATTGGGTCAGCTTTATGGTATCTAATTGGGGGAAATGTTTTAGAATGTCTATTTCAGAATTATTTCATAGTGAAATACTTGGAAAATAAATGGTAGATAAGAGAGTTTTAGAAACTTGATAAAAGATGATATATACCTTATTCATGATACCAGATGTGTAAGTTATACATTCTCATTATAACAATAATTATTATTTTTATTATCTGTTTATTCCTATTTTTATCTATGCTATTATTATTAAGTATGAATTTGAGTATGCATTTATGATCTGCCATTACTAAGAATTGCTAAGAATCATACAAAATACAAAATACAATCATACAAAAATAGTCTTATCTAATAACAATAAAAAAACTGAGGAATATATTGTTTTACTTATATAAATTAGTGCTATCCAATAAAACTTTCTGAAGTGATAGAAATGTTCTTAATCAGCTCTGTCTTATGCAGTAGGTACTAGCCAAATATGACAAATGAAAAGTGGTTGATGTGACCAAGAAACTGAAATTTCAATGTAATCTAATTTTAATTTAAGTTACATAATGAAAGACTACATAAGTGGTAAAGTTGAGACATGAATGATTAAAATAGTAAATAATAGCAAATGTGTATTAAATACAGCATGAACTTGATTTAGCTTCAAATTCTATATATATTGTGAACCATTTAAAACATTTCCAGATAATCATATCACTTGTTAGAAAAGGTAATTTAAACTACACAATCCAGATAACTTCACTTCAGGATCAGTTATTTCATGAATTTTCTAGGAAGTTAATATTCCCTCTTTTTTTTTCTCTCTCTCTGTCACCCAGGCTGGAGTGCAGTGGCATAAACTCGGCTCTCTGAACCTTAGTCTCCCAGGTTCAAGTTGTCCTCTCATATCAGCCTCTGAGTAGCTGGGACTATAGGCACTCCACTACGCCTGGCTAATTCTTTGTAGACACAGGGTCTTGCTATGTTGCCTGGGCTGGTCTTGAACTCCTTGACTCAAGCAATCCTCCCATCTTTGTCTACCAAAGTACTGGGATTACAGACATGAGCCACTGTGCCAAGCCTAAAATTATCTTTAGAAGAGAATAAGCTCAAACTACTGGCTAATCTCTTTAGATAGTTTATATGGCTTACAGCATGGCAGAGCTCAGTTTTGGTATTAGAATAATAGTAATTAGTGATCAATGTTAGGTCACATTCTTACTTAAAGGAAAAAGAAAATGAACAAAGAAAGAAAAATAGTATCAAAATTTTTTGTACTTAAACTTTGAACCACAGGTTTATAATCACTTAACAAAGGATAGCATAAGAAAGAAAACGCATATTCCCAGCTAAAATAAGTCAGTCTGAATCAAGGTATCCAAGACATTTCTTCCACATAGAATGAGCAAATTTGGGACAAATGTCAAATCAGTCAGATTTGGTTACATATTATTCTCTATCTTCTTAATAACATGGCTATTTCTCTGAAACAAACTTTTTATTATTAGTGTAAACTTTATAAAGGGATAACAAACATGCAAAAAGTGTACAAATTATAAATGTAAAGCTCAATAAAATTTGGTAAAATACACACATCCACATGACAAGCATTTGCATCAAGAAACAAAACAAGCCAGGCATGGTGACTCATGGCTGTAATAACAACACTTGGGAGGCCAAGGCTGGAGGATCATCTGAGCCCAGGAGCTTGAGACCAGCCTGAACAACACAGTGAAACGCTCTCTCTTGAAAAAACAAAATTATTATCCATATTCCAGAATGCACTTCATGCACTTGGAGTCACAATCTGAGGCCTTCTTAAGGAAAAACACTTTCCTAATTTAACACTGTTGATTAGTTATGCCTATTTTTTAAACTTGACATTGATTGAATCATAAAATATGTTCTATTTTCTGACTTCTTTCATTCAGTTTTGCATTGTAAGATTCTAAGCCCTTATATTTAAAATAAATACTCTATAACAACACAATCACGTTTGGAAAAGAAAAGATAGTTACCATAAAATCACAGAGATTGCTTGGCATATTAAGCTAGTTTACACAGTTCTTACTGATTAACTTCCAATTTCAGTAAGCAGGTAATTTCACTTTGCAATATTTCTAATTTATTAAATTATGATAACTACAAAATAGTCATATTCCATCTTAAAAGATTAAAGTGTTTTGTTAAATGTGCCTTTCCTGAAACAAACAATCACTTAATGCAAAAGTTTGGGTGTGGAACTAGACAATTTAACTCAGAAATAACTATTTTCTTTTATGATTTTTCATATAAATGCCCTAATATTTGCGGAAAATAGTCAAGAATGAGATAAAAGTTTTTTAAAAATCATATTTAGTGGAATTAAAAAAATAAAACCCTATTGGCATATGTATGTTATACAGTAAGGACTCTAATTTTTATTTCTTTGAATGAATATGATAGTCTTTGGGATCTTAGAGATCTTATTTCAGGACATATTCATCAAAGACGATTGCCAGGATCATTAGCATATTTTTCAAATCTCCCCTCTTCCTCAAGTATTTTCAGTTGAATACTAGTAATTTAAATAGTGAATGATGAAAATTCCAATGGGTGCCATACTTAAGAGCAATTGAATGGATTTTTAATTTTTAGTCTACCCAATTTATAACAAATACATATTTTAAAACCCAAAACCTATCCTGTGAGATGTGGCTCTGACTGATGTTGAGCATATGCAATACCATCATACATAGATAATAACAAAATGTTCTTTCTATAAACTCAGTAACAAGATACGATATATTTAAAAACACACTGAGTCACACCAATAATAAAGTTCAGAGCACAATTTTAAATCTGGGTCAAGATGTGAAAAGTAAGTGAGAGTTTCAGCAGAGTATATTGTCTCTATTTGGTTTTAAAGAATTTTAAACTTACTTTTTTGGTTGTTTGTTTTTTGCATTATGTTTTGGAGTGAGGTGAACTCCAATGTCAGGTGTGACTGAAAAATGAGTAACTCAAGGCCTGGCGGGGGGCTTACACCTGTAATCCCAGCACTTTGGGAGGCTGAGGCAAGCGGATCACAAGGTCAGGAGATCGAGACCATCCTAGCTAACACAGTGAAACCCCGTCTCTACTAAAAATAAAAAAAATTAGCCGGGCATGGTGGCAGGCACCTGTAGTCCCAGCTACTCGGGAAGCTAAGGCAGGAGAATGGCGTGAATCTGGGAGGCTGAGCTTGCAGTGAGACGAGATCACACCACTGCACTCCAGCCTGGGCGATTGAGCGAGACTCCATCTCAAAAAAAAAAAAAAAAAAAAGAAAAGAAAAACTAATAACTCAAAATTTCAGATTTCTTTATTCATAAAATAAAAATAAGGAAGCCCAAAAATAACATTTGAAAATTTTATGTATATTCATACATATGTGTATTTTTTATACAAAAATATAAATATGGCCAAGTCTGGTGTAACTATTATTGTTACCTAAGTTCTCATAATAGTGATTCAAAAGGTTTAACATTTTTCCATATGTTTAGCCATGAATATGTACATTTATGCATTCAATCAATTTAGACCCTTATTACTTCAGACACATTATCACATAATTATAACTCCCTTAACAAAATAATGCATTAACCATTTTTCTCTTATAGAACTCCAGATGCAAGCACTTTGCTCTAATAACTCTATTTTTCTTAATTTTCTTTTGCAGTTCTCTTTTATTGCTTCCAGTTCTTCTTCTTTCTTTTTTTTTTTTTTTTTTTTTTTTTTTTTTGAGAGGGAGTTTCACTCCTCTTGCCCAAGCTGGAGTGCAGTGGCTTAATCTCGGCTCACCATAACCTCCGCCTCCCGGGTTCAAGCAATTCTCCTGCCATAGCCTCCCGAGTAGCTGGGTTTACAGGCACTTTGGGAGGCTGAGGTAGGAGGATCACCTGAGGTCACGAGGTCAAGACCAGCCTGAGCAACATGGTGAAACCCCATCTCTACTAAAAATACAAAATTAGCTGGGCGTGGCTTCCAGCTCATTTTTGAAGCAATTTTGCAAAACCTCTTCCTCATTTGAAATCCATGCACTTTTGTACAGTATACACTCTACCCCTCCTTGTTGCTGAACATAATGAGGATGTTGCTATCTTGCTCTCAGTCTACCCTTTCTATTTAAACTTCCTCCTTCTTTACAAATTTCAGTATTCATTGAGATGACACATCCAGCAACTTATTTTTAAAGTATTAGGCATGAATAACATTCATCAGTCTTTGAACGACCTCACTGCATCGATTTAATTCTACAGTCACACTTCAGTCTTTTGCCTTAGGGAGATACACCTCCTAAAGAAACACTCCATATTTAATTTATATATTAAACTTTCATGTCTAAATTCTGACCACAACTTTAATCACCATACTTAGTTAAGACTTCTTCTTTGATATCAGTGAATTTTCAGTTCTGCAAATTGCCTTTTGCTCTCATTACTTCAGAGTTTATGTCCCTTTCTGCTTTATCATAGAAGTCAGAGTCGATCACATTGTTCTCATTTCTCTCTCCCTCCACAACATTTAGACCTTTCTCCTCTTGGACCAAACTAACCATCAGTTTCCTTCTGGTGACTGAAGAGAGTGGAGAGAAATTACATAATCAGTCAGACTAGTGCTACTGTAAGTCCATGGTCTCTGAGTTTAACTGTGCCTTTGGTCTATTTAGGAAATCCTTGCTATATGTAAGTTATCTTTCTCACTCCAGAAGTTTGCCTTTTTCTTTAGTTCACAGATTCTTTCAGTCTTTTCCAGAGATAAGGAAGCTCTAATTCCCATAAAATTTGAGGATATCAAATGTGAGAACTCTCAGCTTTTCATCACATAACTAAAAATGTACCGATATCTGTACTTACTTTTACTACTTTCTTCAAATCTCAGAGGAGCAGCTCACATGTATCTCACTGAAGGCACTTATGCCTTAATCTGAATCACTCCCATCCCTTCTGCATTTAATGCTTCATCAGCTCTATTTGTCTCTGTCCTTTTCACCTTCTCTACAGACTATAAAACACGTTATGTCTTTCTCATTAAAATGAAATGAAATTTTCTTTTACTGAGTCCACACTTGTGACACTAGCCTCCAAACTTCCATATCTATTTTTCACAGTTAAATTCCTCAGAAAATTTTTATAGAGTCACCATCTGTAATTTCTTACTTTACAATCATTCCTTAACTGCAGACAGATCTCTGCCCCTGTTACGCCATTGAATCTGCTAAAATCAGTGATTGAGGCTAGACTCCGTCTCAGATCAACAACCAGCCTGGCGTTCTTTAAATTACCAAGTCCATTTATGTTGTTTGTATAATGCTGTTGCTGCTTCCGGTGTTTGCTAACATTTATTGAACACTTACAATTTGCCAGATGCTATGTAAATACATATATTATTACATTATCTCATGACATCCTTTCCATTGAGTAGGTTCCATTATTATTTTATAGGCCAAGAAATGGAGGCACAGAGAGATTAGTAACTTGCTCATAATCACACATATGCTTGTTAGCACAGTGGGATAGGTCTCACTTTAAAACCACTACACTCCACATATCAGACTAAATACCAGGGATAAAATTGCAGTTTAAAAATAAAACAACAAATGTTAGATAAAATATTCTAAAAAATCTTCCTAGATGCATCAAGAAGATGGAAAGACAACAAATATGCCAGTCAAAAACAAAGTGCTATAGACTGATTATGTCTCCCCAAATTTGTATATTGAAACATAATTTTATGTTTCAACATATAATTTATATTGTTTCAACATTTATATGTTGAAACAAGATGACGTCATTTGAAGGAGTGGCCTTTGCAAGGCAATTAAGTCGTGATGGCAGAGCCCTCATGAAAGGGATCAGTTCCTTTTTCAAAAGAGGCCCCGGAGACTTCCTTTGTCCCATTCTGCCATGAGAGGACACAGTAGAAACACAGCCATCCATGAACCAGGAACGCCTCACTGGACACTAAATCTACTAGCTTCTTGATCTTGGGCTTCTCTGCCTCCAGAACGATGAGAAATAAATTTGTCTTGTATATAAGCTTCCAAGTCTATGGTATTCTGTTATAGAAGTCTGAATGCACAAGGATACGAGTATAAAAATCATAGTACTGATGGGGGCTTTCATTTAGAATTTTTTTTTTTTTTCCGGCCTGGATAAACTTAAAATTTAACTTGTCTGGTTTTCAGTGGCTCAGACAATAGGAGGCAAGGCCCCAAGCCTACTGATGAAAGCAAGTCTATTAAGATCCCCTCCCCAGAAAGTTAAATTCTCACCGTAAGAATAAAGAGAAATTTATTTATTTTTCCCTGCTGCTATCACCCGAAACTGCAAAGAAAACTGTAAACTTAAACTTTGCTATTGAGGGCAGTGAAGAGAAAACTTAAACTGAGACTCTAGGACCAAAAAGAGGCCTTCATTTTAGTTTGCAGCCATTATTTGCAGGCCACTAGTTTGCCCAACTCAAAGAGAAATCATAATATTCTGGGTTGGTAAAGTCTAATAGCCCTGAACTCCACCTGAATGAACAGACAAACCACAACCTGAGAATTTAAGATAAATCATCTATGACTGACAATGGCCTAGTCTCCTGACAGAAGCAAGTGCTTTTTCAAAAACGACTCCTCCAAGCCATGCCTAAAATAATTCTAACAAATAAAGTTCTAAGAAAGATGAAAAGTTATAATAATTATCAAATCAAACAGGAAACAAATGATCACAAAAAGTCTGTTGATATAAAAAAATCAAATTCATAACAACATAGACTTTAAATATTTGACTTAGTAGACACGGAATATAAAGCAAATATGTTTAATATGTTTCAGTAATAAAGAGTTATAAAATGTGGAATAAAAAATGAGATTTGTTGAAAAGAAATAAAAAGTATCTTTTAGAAATAAAAAAAAAATTAAAATTAAATACCCCAAGATGGGATTGTTAGCAGGATAAGTACAGCTGACCAGGGAATTAGTAAATGAAATGATGCGGCAAAGAAAGTAACCCAGAATATTTTGCAGAGCTACAAAGATGAAAAACCTGAAAAAAAAAAATGTGGAGTTTATAATGAAAATTTTGGCAAACATTCAACCAGAGTTTCAGAGAGGAAGCAAGGATAGAATTTTCCAGAACGGATAAAAGATTGTTATCCACAGATATTAAGAAGCCCAATAAACTGCAAACGGGGTAAATAACAAGTAACTCATACCTAGAACCCACACGTTATATAGAAACTACAGAACCACATACTGTAAATATAATAAGTATTATTTTCTTAATATTTGGGGAAATTCATAGACATATTTTAGTAATGGCATAAATAAATAATTCATAAATCTACTCTATAATTTATTAATAGTAATAAGGGGACATTTAACAAGTTGAGTTAAATTCATGCATAAAAATTAAAACTGTCTCACTATGGAAACGCTAAATGAATACAATTTACTAAAGAATCAATACAATATTACTTTTTCCACCAGTTTCTTTATAATCAAACATTTATGCTGAGTTCACAACAAAGTCATTAATATCTGGGAGAGGTGACTCTGGAAGATTTGATTCACTGACTTTTATGAGTTTCCCATAGTGAACAAAATAAAAAAAAGTTATGTCTAGAGTTGTTCTAAAAGAATAAAAGTCAGAAATGAATATAATAATTATACTTGCTGTAATTATATTTTAAATGAAAGTTTAGATACAGGCACCCACTTACCCATTTCTAAGGCTTCATCTGGAAATTTTAATGGATACAGATGTACAACATTAAAAGAAAATCACCAAATAATTGCCTCTATCTTACAGGGGAGTAGGGGAGACCATTAATTTTCTAATAGCCTAAATAACTGTTCCCCTCTGTTGCCTAAATGAATACCATGGATGCAGAAATATTAGTGAAATAATTAGTGATGTCCTAAGAACTTTCAAACACATTAAAGTTCGATAATGCTACGTTTAACTTCAGCTTCTCAATTAGACCCATTTTAACGTTTAATGGTATTGAAGGCTCACTTTCCCTGAAATAGAGTGAAAGTGTTTTAGAATATCTGGATAAAAATACTAAAATCTCAAATTTCCATCTACCAAGGTCACTATGTCAAGTTGTGTTTGCAAAGGGCAAAAATAATAACAGAGCTTTGGCAGGTTAGAGCCACCTTAATTTGACTCGTGTGTGTGTGTGTGTGTGTGTGTGTGTGTGTGTATATATATATATATATTTTTTTTTTTTTTTTTTTTTTTGAGACGAAGTTGCTCTGTCGCCAGGCTGGAGTGCAGTGGCGTGATCTCAGCTCACTGCAACCTTCGCCTCGCCTCCCGTGTTCAAGTGATTCCCCTGCCTCAGCCTCCTGAGTAGCTGGGACTACAGGCACATATCACCAGGTCTGACTGATTTTTTGTATTTTAGTAGAGACAGGTTTCATCATGTTGGCCAGGGTGGTCTTGATCTCCTGACCTCATGATCTACCCACCTCAGCCTCTCAAAGTGCTGGGATTATAGGTGTGAGCCACCACGCCTGGCCAACTCTTGTATTTTTAGGAACTAGAAAGAAATCTTTATTTTAAAGTCCTGAAAGTCTTTGCCCATGCCTATGTCCTGAATGGTACTACCTAGGTTTTCCTCTAGGATTTTTATGGTATTAGGTCTAACATTTAAGTCT
>NW_012110907.1:447596-456662 GCF_000951045.1 Mandrillus leucophaeus | reverse complement strand
GAGTTGATGGCTGCAGCACACCAACATGGCACAAGTATACATATGTAACAAACCTGCACGTTATGCACATGTACCCTAGAACTCAAAGTATAATAATAAAAAAAATAAAGAAAATAAAAAAAAATAAAGTCCTTAAAGACATATACCCAGAACATGATAAAATGTGAGTAAGAAAAATGTCAGTTAGATTGATCTACTTTTAGGGCTATTCAAAACTTTTGCCAAAAAAAAAAAAAGAAGAGAAAGAGAAAAGAAACATTTTAAATATGAAAGCTCAAGTGTTTGATTTTGCATAAGAATGTCAAACAGTGACTACAATGCCATATTAATAATTTCTAAGTTCAACATACCTATTTACTTTTTGTACAGTTAAGTAAAAGTCTAATATAATTCTGAGAGATTCTAAAGAGTAAAATACAACTCAGTGTAGAAACAGCAATGTAATAATGGAGACATGCCAATGTAATAATAATAGAGACATGCCATCATCGTTTGAATTACAAGACCCTTACAGGGCTGAGTTTTAGTTAGAATTTATCAAAATTAATTCTTAATTTAAATCATGGTGCAAAAAATTACAGGATAACATCTATTTAGAAAATTAAAGAAACTACAGAAACACCAAATGTTCCTTTTATTATTTTAAAAAATTATATACTAAATTGTGAACTATAGAAGGCATGAGAGGACTTGCCATAAAAGCAGGACTTGCATTTATGTTATAATTGGAAGTTTCCTTTTTTATTTTTTTCCTTTCTTTTAAAAGTGTTTTGTAAAATAAATATTACCCTATAAATGGTTTTGCTCTTTTCATCATTATTGCTAATAACAAAATGATTATACCTCCCTCAAAGATGCTTTAAAATAAACTCTGATCTAATTGTTCTAACTTTTCAACCATGTGAAAAAGAAATAAATTGTGCTCTATTATATAGACAAGTTAACAAAGGAAACACACGTATAATTTATGCTTTTTACTTGAGAGGAAACACTAGTTTGAATGTTGGCTTTGAATCACAAAATGCTATTCATTTTCACCGAAAATACCCACACTTAAAGTGCTTAAGTATGTTATACCTTTTACAATAATTCTGTAGTTATACATCTTAAATCCTTCAGCATTCAAAGCAAATTAAATAACATACTTCTTATTTTTGAACTTCCGGATTTTTCCTTAGTTATATTAGGTTCAATCAGTCCAAACCAAATTCAGCTGCTGCTTCTTGGCTCCCACCTTGCTGTCCCTCTTCTGACTACCATATGTGGTTATCCTTCTGCGTTTCCTGTTTGCATAGGAAGGGCATTATCATCTATGAATTGAACTGTTCTCAACAATTTCAGCATCCTCCCCATCAGTTTAATCTCACCTGCTCCTCCCTACCTCCAGTTCGTAAGCAAGCATTCTGATTTCTACCTATACAATATTTCTCAGTTCTGTATAATACTTTAGGTCCAGCTTACACTGGCCAATTTCAGGCTCTCATCGGATCTCACTTTTAACTCTGGTAATAGCTTAAAAATTACTGATAGCTCCCACTTGCTAGAGACGAATGTTAAAACAAGTCCTTTCAATAATCTCAAACTGATTAGAGTTCATGATTCCAACTTTTTGCTTTATATTTGTTCTATTTGCCAGAACCACATCATTTGTTTTTTTCTGAAGAATGTGTTCTTTCAAGTTTCTATTCATTTGTATACATCGTTTCTTCTACCTTAAATGAAATGTCTTTTGTCTGCTAGGCCAAATGATGTTCACTTCTTGGCTATACTATGGCATACACACACACACACTTTGAATATATATATATATGTTCTACATATATATGCTATGTATACACTAAACTATAGCATACATACGCACTTTGAATATATATACACACTATATATATTCTATATATATATATACACCATACTATGGCATACATACACACGTTGAATATATATATATATCGTTATATATATCTATATATCAAGTGTGTGTATGTATGCCATAGTATGGTGTATATATATAAAATATATGTGTGTGTGTGTGTATATATATATAAATAAAACACTGAATAAAGCAATCAAACCTCAGCTTAAATGACCCCTTTCCGAAGGTGTTCTTATCTCTACTAGGGAAGGCTGCTTCGACTTATATATTTTCACTGTTATGTTATATAAATGTGTGTGTGTATATATTAGCATCTACCATGACACGTTTTAATTTTGTATCTCCATTATACATAAAATTTGTTTCAGTTCATATTTTGCACTGTGGTACCACGTGCAGTCAGTGGTCAAATACTATTTGACTTAAATGTCTATAGAAGACTATCATAGTGGTTGAGACATCAATCATTAGAATTGACAGATTTGAGTTTAATTCTACCATTTATTAGGTATATGAGCTTGGGCAAGTGATTCTCTAAAGCTTTGCTCCTCATTTGTAAAATGAGGAAAATAGGACATGCTGAATAGGTTGGCTGTGAATATTCACTCGGGTGTAAAATGGGGTGCCTGGTACAAAGTAAACCTAAATCAAGATTAGCTGTTGTTTTCCTATTGCATTTACTATTGAGATCTTTGAATACTTTGTAGCTATCTTCCTGATCTCTTCTATTTGTCCTTTTTTTAAAAAAAAAAAAATCCCTTTTTATACACTTAAAGGCACCTCTCACTTTCTACCTTGTGTCATTGGCTATAAATTCTTTGGAAGCAGGATTATTTTCTGAATCGTCTTTGGATCTCATAAGCCTCATGGCCAGTAGAATGTAATTAGAAAATATTTGTTAAAGGAATAAATCTGCCACTGAGGAAAATATAGTTATTGATCTCCTTACTGAATGCTATATAATTTATTGATAGCAAAGCAAAAGTTCTTAAATAGAAAATATTTATTATGATACAGCTATAATAAGATGCTTATCAGGAGGGTGGGAGCCAAGAAGCAATAGCTGAATTCGCTTTGGATTGATGAAGCCTAATGTAACTAAGGAAAAATCTGTAATTTTGAAATAACAAGTATATTATTTAATTTGCTTTGAATGCTGAAGGATTTAGGATGTATACCTACAGAATTATTGCAAAAGGTATACCATTCATTAACAGTTTAAGTGCAGGTATTTTTGGCAAAAATTAATAGCATTTTTGTGATTCAAAACCAACATTCAAACTAGTTTTTTTTTCTCTCGAATAGAAAGCTCAAATCATACATGTGTTTTGTTTTGTTAATATGTCTATGTGCCTCAGCCTCTTGAGTACCTGGGACTGCAGGCATGCACCACCACACCTGGCTAATTTTTGTATTTTTAGTACAGACGAAGTTTTGTCATGTTGTCCAGGCTGGTCTTTAACTCCTGGTCTCATGTGTTCTGCCCGCCTTGGCCTCCTGAAGTGCTGAGATCACAGGGTTGAGCCATTGCGGCTGGCCATAGCTTTATATTCTATACTTAAAATTTGCTTCATGATAAGCTGATAAGTCCTCTTTGTAATTTCTACATTTTGTATTTGTACTTTTTCATTCATTTTAAATCTGGTTCATGTAAAACAAATATTTTGTATTCCAATGCAGTGTTCAATATTAAGTTGTAATTTTTGAAAATTTTACTGAGAAACCATTGGAATATTTAGAAATGCAAATAAAATAGGTTGTATGCATATTACATATAATGAATGTCATATGTACAGTCCATAATAAACATCTATTTTAAAATTATATGGCCACAGAGTCAACCCATGGGCCCAATATTTGCAATAGAGAAGGATTACTTGTATTTTAATATGCTAACAGTACAAGTCATTTGACCTAGAGATAAAACAATTTAATATTTTAAGAACACAGGGTTCACGAAGCAAGCTTGAACTTACTGTAAAATGATTTCAAATATGAATAGTGTATAAGAAGTCCACACATCTTTTAATTACTAAATTTAATGGGAAGTCAAGGGAAAGTAATAGCAGGGCAATTGAAAATTAAATCTGAACGTTGAATCCTCTGTAAATTCTGACAATTGTACTGCCTATCTAATAAATTAACAAACAGAAACAAAAAGCTCTATTACAAAAATTTAAAAAAAAACTTTCTTATTGCTTTTATAGAAAAAGAGTATTCAAGGAAAACAGAATTCAATTTATAAACCTTCTACCTTGGAAAATAAATGTATAATTTTCAAAATACACTGTATATAAAGGGCTATGATGAAAGTAATTATAATCAAACTAAATGCCTTTAGTATTGTTATAATGACACTAATTGTAAAGAAGACTGCATTTATGGACTAGAATGGTGCTATTTGTATGGGACAATAAGATTGGTCTCCTTGAATTTATATAATTGTAACATGTTAATATAAACAACACTCAAAAAAAACAGTGTCCGTCCTCAGTGTCCTTCATTTAAATTGATGGTATTTTGGAGCTCTCCCTCGTGCTCTCTCTCTCTCTGTATATATGTGTGTGTGTGTGTGTGTGTGTGTATAAACATACATATGTATATATCACATATGTATGCACATGCACATATATATAGTTATTTTCATATTTTATAACATGATGTATTTTGTGTCTATGAGTACCAACTAACAAGTTTGCTAAAAAGAAATGGCTCTAACACCAGTAAAATTTCTGTGAAATAGTCTTGCTGGATGCAGCTACACTACCAAAAATTTCATGATTTGTTAGCCAGACTCAAATACTGCATGTTCTTACTTATACGTGGGAGCTAAATAATGTGTACACCTGGACATAGAGAGTGGAATAGCAGTCACTGGGGATTCAGAAAAGTGGAAGGGTTAGAGAGGGTGAGGGATGAGAAACTACTTAATGGGTGCAATATACACTATTAGGGTGATGATTACAGTAAAATTGGGAATTTACCACTACACAATACATAGATATAACAAATTCACTTGTAACCCCTAAACATATAAAAATAAAAAAAGTAAAAATAATCATTGATAAAATTTTCTCAGCTTAGGCAGTAGAAAGTAATTGGGCATAACCAAAAACATTTATGCCAGGCCGGGTGCGGTGGCTCACGCCTGTAAAGCACTTTGGGAGGCCAAGGCGGGCAGATCACAAGGTCAGATCGAGGCCATCCTGGCTAACACGGTGAAATGCCGTCTCTACTAAAAATACAAAGATTAGCCAGGCGTGGTGGCGGGCGCCTGTAATCCCAGCTACTCGGGAGGCAGAGGCAGGAGAATGGCATGAACCCAGGAGGTGGAGGTTGCAGTGAGTACCGCTCTGGGGGAGACAGTCTGGGGGACAGTGCAGTGAGATCACACCACTGCACTCCAGCCTGGGGGACAGAGTGAGACTCCATCTCAAAAAACAAAAACAAAAACAAAAACCACCACAACAAAACATTTATGCTAATATGCCAATAGAGAAAACAGAAAAATTGAGTAAACATAATCAAATTTATGTTTTGAAGTTCACACCTGGACTAAATTATTAGACATACAAAATTTTTTATCATTGAAAAAAACCAAGCCACCATTTATTTATATTCTGAAGCATAATATTTCTAAAATGTGTATGCTAGATTACTTTTGTCTATGTAAAATATTATCTATTTTTAACACTTGCAATATTTTGATGTGAATTGTGGCTCAGAATATATTGGGAACTAAGTAAAAAAAATTAGGACAGGTAAATTACATGGATCTGATCAGGACTGAGAAGAAAATACTGTGGCAGCATCCATGATCAGAGGTTGCAGCAATTTTTATCTGAAAAGAGTTGGTACCAAAACAATTGACTATAAGGGATGATCAACATTACAATTCCATTTTGAGACAATTTGGCAAATTGTTAATATTACCAATTGCCCTCTTGACTTTTTTTTTTTTTTTTTTTTGAGACAGAATCTGGCTCTGTCGCCCAGGCTAGAGTGCAGTGGTACACTCAGCTCATTGCAACCTCCACCCTCCGAGTTCAAGCAATTCTCCTGCCTCAGCCTCTCGAGTAGCTAGGATTACGGGCACGTGCCACCATACATGTCTCATTTTTCTATATTAAGTAGAGATGTGGTTTCATCACGTTTGTCAGGCTGGTCTCAAACTCCTGACCTCAAGTGATCTGCCCACCTCAGCCTCCCAAAGTGTTGGGATTAAAAGTGTGAGCCACCATGCCTGGCCCCAACTGCTATTTTTTAAAAATATGGTTACTTTTCATGAACCACTGATGGAATTGTAATACTTTATGCATATCTCTTTGCAAAGTTATTAGAATGTATTTGCTTTTCCCTTTGTTTTTCTTTTAAAATATTCCCAAATGATTTACATCTAATTATTAATGCTCTGTATTATGTGTAAAGATGAAAAATTGTAAAAATATAAATGGCCAACAGTCTTTGATAATGCATTTAATATATAACATGCTTTATTGCTTCTTATTAGAAAAATACCATTAAATGTAAATGGACCAAGGAATATGAAAACTTTATAATTGTATCAATTTACAGGCATCATTAACACATTGGTGTTTTTTCCTTTATGTTTTTTTGACGTACATATGTATATACATATATCTACATACACACATATACATATAGGATATTATGATCCTAGTTTACTGAAAGAATACACACATGTATACACATAAAAATACATAAGAATACACACACATATATACACACATATGCATATACATATACACCTGTGTGTGTATTCTATGTATTCATATATGTATACATGTGTGTGTATTCTTTCAGCAAACTAGGATCATGCCATCCTATAGTTTTGTAATCTAGTTTTTTTGTCATTAGCCAGCCATGAAGAATTTTTTTGTTTTAACCTTTTTCTATTTTAAACATCATAGAACAAAAAGAGTAGGATAAAAATATCATAATGATCAGGTAAAATTATTCATAGAGATATATTTTTTTCTTTGCATCATCATCTCCTTTTTCTCTTTTCTTATTTGTTCAAAATTTGTTTTTACAAATCCCTGTGCTAAGTGCTGATATTCAGTAGACTGCAGGGAGGAAATTGCTCTGCCACTGAAAAAATTCTGACCCAGAAGCAGGTCATCTACACTAGGTTCCTCACAAATGTCCTTTACATGGCAGGAAGAAAGATATGTATGTTTTTAAGTGAATACATACACATCTATAAATTGTTGTAAAATAACCCCCAGAGAACATCAACATTACCAAAGCTTGAAAGATAGTTTCTAAATAACATTCACATTTAATAGTCTTTTGTTTTGTTTTGTTTTGTTTTGCTTCGTTTTGTTTTGTTTTGTTTGAGATAGAGTCTCACTCTGTTGCCCAGGCTGGAGTGCAGTGGCATGATCTTGACTCACCACCACCTCTGCCTCCTGAGTTCAAGTGATTCTCCTGCCTCAGCCCCCCGAGTAGCTGGGATTACAGGTGTGCATCACTGCACCCGGCTAATTTTTGTATTTTTAGTAGAGATGGGGTTTCGCCATGTTGGCCAGGCTGGTCTTGAACTCCTGACCTCAGGTGATCTGCCCACCTCGGCATCCCAAAGTTCGGCATCTCAAACAAATCCCACACCTGGGATTACAGGTGTGAGCCACTGCGCCCAGTCTATTTTTGTAAAAAATTTGTTTGTTTTGATTTGATTTGGCCAAAAAATAGCACTGCTCAATCTATCTTTAACTGACTTGCCTTTGGCCAACTTGCTGTAATCCAAATTGTTCTTCAGCCAAATCTTCAGGGGCTGACACTGACATCTACTGAGGTGATTAAATGCAGGTTGAGTTTCGTACTGAAAAGGAGTAAGGAACAGAAGACTATATTTGTGGAACATCTGGGAAAGGTAAGAAATCATCTGAAAGTTGACTCAGTGTCCTGCTCTGCTCTACACCATTTACAAAGAGGGTATCATAAACATTTCTTAATTCTGGTAGTTAGAAAGAATAAAAGTCATTCCTTGAGTTCCATTTCTAAACCATAGGAGATTAAATTAATGACCCCAAATCACACAGCTGGTGAGCAGAATATATAGTCTTTGACTCCAAGCCCCATGCAGAGTTTGCCAAAAAACTGATTGTACTGAGAAAGGAATGTGGTGGGCTGAAGATTATTATCAGGTTCCTTGGTTCAGAAAGAGATAATACCTGTCCTGAACAGATAGCTTTCATTAAAATTTGCAGTATAATATTTCTCACATTTTTCCTTCTGTGTAGACACTGTTAAGTCCAGTAGGAATTACATTAAGACAAGCAGCTTTATCTCTACACCTCTTTTTCAGGACACAGCAGAAGACAAACACTGGCAGGACATAGAGTTGCTTGTATCCTTATTAGTGATGCTACTTCATTAAATTTCATGTTGAAAGATAATCCAATGTTTTAATTGCATTTAATGCTAACCAGACCCTTATAAATGTAGGTGAGATACACATTCTCATTGTATTATTTTTCTTTTCTCATTAGTTACCCCTAATTTTCATGATGATTACTAACATAATATACCATTAATACTCTCAAGAGGTGCCAGGAAAGATAATGTGTCATGCTGTGATTCATTAATGCCAAAGAAAGAACTGCTTTGTTGTTCAGTATTTTATAGGTAATTCATTCTTTAATAATGAAAAATAAATGCTCTGCCATTCAGAAATTTCTATTAATACTTTTGAAAAATGGCAATTTTCACCATATCTATATACAATGGGGTATTTATGGGCTCTCTATAAACACCCTTAACTTGCTGACCTTTCCTAGTCTGGGCTTACTTTTCATATGGATTGTGCTCCTTCCTTCTAAAGAAAACTTATTTAATAAATTTAATTGCCTTTTCCATTTTTTTCTACTTCAATTAAGAGAACTTCAAGATTTATTTGCACTTAGCAGATGTATATTAATTACTATAATATAATCTCACTCAATTTTATGATATGCTGTGGTATGACAAGGACCAAAAAACCTTCAATATGTCTTTTTAAAAAAAAAAAAAAAAAAGAGATATTCTTTTAAAAACTGTTCTCTGGATATGTTGATACTGATACTGCTTGAAGACTGTTTGAAGTGTTTCCAGCTGTGCTATTAGGGTTTGTTTCTCAGGACTTCATACCTGGACATATAGAGATTATTTGTTTTTTCTTTTTTTTTTTT
>NW_012110907.1:417089-447436 GCF_000951045.1 Mandrillus leucophaeus | reverse complement strand
AGGATGGTCTCGATCTCCTGACCTCGTGATCCGCCCGTCTCGGCCTCCCAAAGTGCTGGGATTACAGGCTTGAGCCACCGCGCCCGGCCTTGTTTGTTTTTTCTTAAGCTTACCATACTCCCACAAAGAAAAATATCAAGCTGTAACCATTGACAACAAGAAAATTCTACACAGAAATACTTTATAACATGGTGTTAGGATAATACTACTCATTTAAAACATATAAATATGCCTCAAACATTTTAATTTGGTCAGTATTCATATAAGAGAACCAACTATCTCATTTAAAATATACAAGGATTTAGAAAAGTTACTTTGAGTATTCCTCAGTGGAATAATATTCTCACGAAAAAAAATACACTTAGTTGTATCTCAAAGAGAACTCATCTAGTCGTGACTTCATGGAGGAATCTATTAGTTGTATTCAGCTTCTTATAATTATTCCTTATTCTACTATTAAGAAGACAAATTAGCATTCTATACTAATGCTGAAGGTGAATTCTGGAAAGAGAGGCCCAGTATTCAGTTTCAAGGGCAAAGAAATATCTCTGTGCATTCCAGAAAACTGTGTTTTTAATAACATGTATGCACTGTGCGTGCTGAGTTTGAAACATTGTGATTTTGAGATTACTATTCTCTTATAGGTAAAAAGAACTCAGGTAACATAGGTAACAATGACTATTGGGAGATCTATTGAGAGAACGTCTATTTAGAGAATGTCTATTGAGAGATTTCAGAGAGAGCAACAAACAGCGCTCAGTGCTTTATGCGCATTTTCTCATTTATATTCATATAAAATTCATTAGATAGTGTTGTCCTCACTCTGCAGACCTGCTGCTTACAGAAAGTAAGAGACCTATCCACTCCTGGTTACACAGCCCACTCATGGTTAAATAAAACCTCACATTTGTCTTTCTCTTTATGCTTTTGGAAAAGAGTTAGACTTAAATATATCAAAATTTTATTTTTATATCCTTTATATATTATATTCATTAACCTTTTTTTTTTCCACAGTCTTCGGATTTAGCATACCCATAACATTTGATTAAACTTTAATCAACATTGACTTAGATAAAATGTTCTTGTAGCAATTCCTATCATGTCTTCATGTTTTTGGAGCAGGAGCTGCTAATCGTTTCCTGCCCACAGGTATGCCTCATTTCTTTTTCTTCTTTTTTGGCACCTTTGGGCTCAGCCTCATCTTACACTCTTACTTTCGCTCTGAACTAGAATAGTTAGCCCAAAAAGAGCCCCTTCCTCAAAAGAGGCTGTTTCAGTATCAACTGGTCTTTCCGTATTCAAATGTTACTTAATTTCAAAGTGAATATGTTCAGAGCTCACTGCCAGGGCCGGGCCTTCTGGGTCTGGAAGCCACACTGTTTATTTTTTCCTATGATATTTGTTCTCTGCTGAGTGTCTAAATCCCTCCAACTGCCTTTTTTAAGAGGCAGACTGTTCCCTTTCACTTATTTTTATTGCCCAGTTTGGGCTTTTTATCAACGCCCTATTTATAAAACATCCGCAAGGACTGTGTCTATGCTTGTGTTTTTGAAGGATTTATGAATCTGTTTTTGACATGTTGGCATGATTACATAATTTTTTTCAGGTCCAAATGATACTATAGTAGCTCATAATCCTGGATTCTGAAACCAAGAACCAAAGTAAACACATACGCTAGTTCATACTGATTTTCATTCTCCCTACCAACCTTTCAGATCCAACCTTACGTATTTGATTATTGGCACCTCTCAGCTACTACCACCTGTAATACAGTATTTCATCTTCCTAAAACATGCTTTCTTGCTATAAATAACAAGAACACTATGTGGCGTTATTTTACCAAACATTAAATATCGAGAGTTCCTTAACTTTAAGAGAAGACTAATAGTTAGATGGAATAAACTTTGCTAACCAATGAGAAAAATACTAGCTTCTCCCCTTTTGTCAGAATTATTTTATCTTCCATGAAGAGTAACTTAAAATTAACAGAAAGCTGAATAATCTTTTTCCTTTATTTTTTTTAAATTTCAAGCTTGTTAAACATTTTTAGAAATGCAATGTACATTTTTAAAATTATATCTCTACAGCTTCACGTTTCTTCGTTGTTTCCTAAAGTATATTACAGTACTCTCATGATAATTCAATTCTCTTCCCTGCCTTTTTTAAAACTCATGAAACAGGCCGGGTGCAGTGGCTCACGCCTGTAATCCCAGCACTTTGGGAGGCCGAGGCGGGCGGATCACGAGGTCAGGAGATCGAGACCATCCTGGCTAACGCGGTGAAACCCTGTCTCTACCGAAAAATACAAAAAATTAGGCGGGCGTGGTGGTGGGCGCCTGTAGTCCCAGCTACTCAGGAGGCAGAGGCAGGAGAATGGCATGAACCTGGGAGGTGGAGTTTGCAGTGAGTTGAGATGGCGCCACTGTACTCCATCCAGCCTGGGCGACAGAGCCACACTCATAGATAATAAAAGAATATAGGATCTTCAAAAAAAGAAAACAGTCATTAAAAACTACAGAAATACTATAATAATTTGACATCTACACCTTAATTTGGCAGTGCCATACACCATGGGTTGTAAGAAATAAGAGAATAGTTTAAAAGAATGCTATTATATTTTTCTCCAACCTGTAACCCAACCCACTCCTGCAGTTTTTCTTCAGAGAAGAAGAGATTTTGCTGGTTTGTTCAAATACTGACCAAAAATATGTTCATCTCTGCTCAATATTGTATAGCTGACATTCTTCTTAATATATATCTGTAGACCAATTGGATACAAATAAACATTCCAACATATTACACACACACACACACACACACACACACACATATATATATATATTTCCATATGAGTTGTTTTAGGTTTCTTAATATTACTAATTTGTATTACAAATTACATAGGAGAAGAAATTCTAGGTAAGGGGATATATATAAGTTTAGACTTAATAGATAGATAATACCAAACTGTTTTCCAAAATGTTTTACTAATTTATATCCCCTTAGGAATATCTGAGAACTTCAGTCACTTCACAATTTGATTTTGTCTGATTTTTTTTTTTTTTTTTTTTTTTTTTCAGTCATTGTGATGAACATGTGGTGGTTTCTTGTGGTTCGCTTTCAATTCCCTAGTAGTTAAGTTAAATATACTTATAACCTGTGGAAATTGATAAGCTGATTCTAAATCTTATCTGGTAATGAGCACACAGAGAGAGCCAAGAAAAGCCAACAAACTTTGAGGACAAAAAACATAAGCAGGAGACTTACACTATCAGATATTATAAAACTATAGTAATGCAGATAGCAGAATGACACGAAGACAGACAAACAGGTCAATGAAACAGAATAAAGTATTCAGAAACCAGTCTTTACATCCATGACCATTTGACTTAGAACAGAGAGAAAACATCAGTACAGTGGAGAAAAAAACGGTCTCTTTAGAAAATGATGCTGGTCAATTAAATATCCACAGAAGAAATTTTTTAAAAAAACTTGATCTCCTACATGACTCCAAACACACAAAAAAATTCCATATGGACTGCAAATCTAAACATAAAATATGAAACAAAAAAATGTTGGAAATAAACAAAAAAATCTTCATGTTTTTGTGTTACTCAAAGGGCTTTTAAACAAGACAAAAAGTTGCTCAACATGAAAAAATAATACATTAAATTGTATTAAAATTTTCTGCTCATGAACAAGCATAATAAATGGGGTGAAAATGCAAGCCATACCTTGAGAGATGATATATCCAATACATATATTGAATAAAGATCTGCAATCCAGAGTATATAAAGAATTCTAAAGACTTAATGAGAAAACAACACAAACAACAGAATCTCCAGAGAAAAATGTTAGAAAGAGATCAAAATAGTCGCCACATAAAGAGGATACAAATATTGGCAAAAAATATAAGAAGAGACATTTGACTATCTTAACTACTAGGGAATTGTAAATGAACCACAAGAAACCACCACATGTTCATCACAATGACTAAAAAAAAACATAAGACAAAATCAAATTGTGAAGCATCTGAAGTTCTCAGATATTACTGAGGGGAAATAAATTAGTAAAATATTTTGGAAAACAGTTTGATATTATCTGTTAAGTCTGAACTTATGAATATCCCCTCACCTAGAATTTCTACTCCTCAGTATATTTGTAATATTAAGAAACCTCAAACAACTTATATGGACAGTATATAGGATATATTAACTGTAGTATACTTGCACAATGAAATTCTCTAGAGCAATGAAAATGAATCAATTATTACCACCGGCAATAATAACATAGATGAATCTCACAAATATAGTGTGAGAAAATGAATCCAAACAAAAAATACAATTTTCCTAAGTCTATAAAAATTTCATAAACAAGAAAAACATATTTATGGTTGGAAGTCAGACTAGTTATTCTTATGGGGATATGGAGCAGGAACTGGTAATGTTCTATTTCTTGACTTGGGCACTGGTTACACTACCGTGTTCACTTCGTAAATATTTATCTAGTTGCACACTTAGAATTTGTGTGATTTTGCATATGCAGATTGCATTATGTATGCAGTTTGTAATAAAAAAAATACATCAAAAATATTCTTTTAGGCTGGGCGCAGCGGCTCATGCCTGTAATCCCAGCACTTTGGAAGGCCGAGGCAGGCAGATCACAAGGTGAGGAGATCGAGACCATCCTGGCTAACAAGGTGAAACACCATCTCTACTAAAAATACAAAAAATTAGCCAGGCATCGTGGCGCATGGCTGTAGTCCCAGCTGCTTGGGAGGCTGAGGCAGGAGAATTGCTTGAACCCAGAGGCGGAGGTTGAAGTGAGCTGAGATCGCACTACTGCATGTCCAGCTTGGGTGACAGAGTGAGACACTGTCCCAAAAATGAGAACAAAAAAATTATTTTGATATCAGCATTCAACATATCTTGGGGTCTATTGGCTTCAGGTGGTGATAGTCTTTCAAATTACTATGAGCCTCAGTGACTTTTGTCCTTTTCTAGATTACTCTGATTCTAAGAGACCATAAATGTCTAGGGGAAAAATCCTGGAAACAAGTGAAATGAAACATTATTAAAGAGAGAATTATGTTTATAAAAACTAGTGTGGTTACCAAATACAGTTTCTAGATCAACTTGATGGGGATGCCTAGTTTAGATATTATTTTTGTTCACTAGAATGCAATTTTGTGAATCCAGGCATTTCATTGCCTGTTTTTGAAGAAAAAAGAAAAAGAAAAAAATGTTACAGTCTCTGCAATTTTCAGATTTTCAGTGACTTACAACTAACCAGTGCAAATTGTATTCTCTTTACGCATAAAATCTCTCTCCAGGCCTGCTGGTTTCCCTTAAGGTAAATTAATTAAAACTACTAGGAAGAATCATTTATTTCTTATGGCTTATTTGGAACTAAACTTTCTTCATAACGCATTTTAAGGAACCCTTGCATTTTACCGTTATTATTGGAAATATTAACAGACAATTCAAAACTAAGATACATTTATAGAAGTATGAATAAACAATTTTAAAAACTCATTTTCCTCATTTTTTTTCTTATATTTATGTTATAGATCTCCCATGTCAGGTCTGTATAGCACAAAGTTAAATGGAGGTTCAAGAAATTACAGGACATCTTCAGACAAAAGTAGTTTTTATTTACCCAATTTATCTTCTGGATTGTGCCTTGCAATGCAGCCTTCACTTTCAGAAAAATTCTGATGTTTTCAAAGGGAGAACCGAAAGTCAATATTCCTGACAGGTCTCTACAGATGATGGAGGATATGGCTTTTGAAACATAATATAGGGGAGTACACACAATCATCACTACTCTAAAACTTATAAAACCTCCTAAAAGCAAATGCAAGCTTACCTCCAAAAATAGTATTCCATACCCATGCCCTGAATTGTTACACATTTAATCATCTGAGAGATATGCAGGCATTGAATAAAATTCTAATATTGCTAGAGTGCACTCAAACTTTAAAATATATGAGCCACCAACAAGCTTAGGAAAGGCAAAATGATTTGGCTATTTACCAAATAAACTACTTTGTTTTCATGTATCATGTGCAATGGCTCTTCAAATTCATAAAAAAGTACTAAATTCTCTAATTTAAAAAAGTCTCCAGGCTGGTCGTGGTGGCTCCTGCCTATAATCCCAGCACTTCAGGAGGCCGAGGCGGGCAGATTGCCTGAGGTCAGGTGTTCGAGACCAGTCCGGCTAACATGGTGAAACCCTATTTCTAATAAAAATACAAGAAAAAACAAAAAAAATTAGTTGGGAGTGGTGGCTTGAGTCTGTAATCTCAGCTACTTGGGATGCTGAGGCAGCCACTGCCCTCCAGCCTGAGTGACAGAGCAACACTCCATAAAAACAAAATGAAAAGAAACAAACAAAAAGAAAACCAAAACAAACAAACAAACAAAAAAACAGTTTCCAGTTATCAGAATTGCTTTTCATCTCTGTGTGTGTGTGTGTGTGTGTGTGTGTGTGTGTGTGTGTGTGTGTGTGTTTTGAGACAGAGTCTCACTTTGTTGCTCAGGCTGGAGTGCAGTGGCGGTATCTCGGCTCACTACAACTCAGCCGCCCAGGTTCAAGCAATTCTCCTGCCTCAGCCTCCCGAGTAGCTGGGATTACAGGTGCCTGCCACTGCACCTGGTTAATTTTTTGTAGTTTTTAGCAGAGACTGAGTTTCACCATCTCGGCCAGACTGGTCTTGAATAACTCCTGACCTCGTGATCTACCTGCCTAGGCCTCCCAAAGTGCTGGGATTACAGGCGTGAGCCATCGAACCTGGCCTCATCTATTTTGAAATATCCAAACTTTCCCCATTCTTCAGACAATTATAGCCTGGGAAAAGTAGTCCTATTTCTATTATTAGTAATAAAAATTAAAGAAAATTTTAATTAAATTACATTCAAATTAACAGGCATAAATTGTTTGCTAGGAGAATGATATTTTTGATGTCCCTTCTACAATAAAAAAAACTGATTTGTGTGGAGAGGGTGAAGAAAGAAAAAGAGTAAAACATATGCAGAATTATTTCACTGTATACTCAACTTATATCTACAAAAATAGGCTTCATCTTGTCCACTTATATTAAAAAGTCATAACAAGAATGTTTTTCTTGTTCAGACTAATAAGGAGAAATGCTATGTATCAGCAACTGGTAATGTTTTTCATGATTCTCAGCTTGTACAGAGGAAAATGCAGGATTAGACTATTTGAAACAGAATATAAAGTTTCAATTATATAGGAAGAATAAGGGATATATTATACAATATGGTGACTGTATATTATTTAAAAATAAAATACAGAATACAGTGTAGAAACAGAATAGATTTTTCATAATCATCTGTGTGCATCTGCTCCACAGAATTTCAAAATAAATGTGAAGGATTTTCTAAAAATATATAAGATATAATCTAAAAATAATTGAAAGAAAATATGACAGAGAGTAAACATTAAAAGACATAAAGGAAATCAGAGACAGTCAGTATACCACAATTTGTATTGCATTCATATTCTGAAATTGGTAAAGATGGATCAAATATTTGACTTTGAGGCTCAGTGGAAAAAAAAAAGGAAAATATTAGGTACAATATAGCCTGTGATCATGTAACAAAAATAGTCCAGTTGTTCAGAAAAAAATAAACTTCACATCTGATGTCACCAGTGAGGCTAAATAAATGTAAAACTATGACATATGCATAACATTCATAAAGCTATCATCAAGTCTGAGTTTCTAATTTGGTAAGAAGTGAAATCCATAGGGAAGTCCAGGGTGATGTTATTCTATCTTGTAATCAACCCAAAAGAGTTTAATGTCAAATATACTTTATGAATTTGAAATGATCATTCATGCAACATGTGTTAAGCAGGTTAAAAGACATGAGTATATGTAAAAATAAATAAATAAAATTTTAAGAAGTCATTATATGAAAAAGGTACTTGCACACACGTTTATAGCAGCACAATTCAATGCAAAAAATCTGGAACCAGCCTAAATACCCATCAACCAATGAGTGGATAAAGAAAATGTAGTATATATACACCATTGAATATTAATCAGCCATAAAAACAATAGAAATAATGGCATTTACAGCAACCTGGATGGAGTTGGAAGCCATTATTCTAAGTGAAATAACTCAGGAATGGAAAACCAAATACTGTATGTTCTTATCAGTAAGTGGGAGCTAAGCTATGAGGACGCAAAGGCATAAGAATAATGTAATGAACTTTGGGGACTCGGGGGATAGAGTGGGAGGAGGGTAAGGGATAAAAGACTACAAATTGGGTACAGTGTGTGTTGCTCAGATGACAGGTGCACCAAAATCTCAGAAATCTTCACTAAAGAGCTCATCCATGTAACCAAAAACCACTTGTTCTCCCCAAAATACTTTTTTGCTAAACTTTTTTTTAAAACCCAGGAGTACAAGTGCAGGTTTGCTACATGGGTAAACTTGTGTCATGGGGGTTTGTTGTACCCAAAAACTATTGAAATAAAATAAAGTTAAACTAAATTAAAATCAACAAATACAATTTTAAACAAACACCAATTTGAAATGTTAAGCACAATATGTAATGTCTTTAAGTTGGTGGGAAAGCATACTGTCTGTTTAGATGAATTTTAAATTCCAACAGGAGAATCATGCATGCAGATAAATGATAACAGTCTAATTGGTTTAAGTGCTAAACTAGACATATGGTGATTCAGTTACAGGGTCATAGTCAAGAAGGCAATGCACCCTCAGGCACCTACATATGTTTGCTTAGTTCAAAGTACAAACCATACAAGGTCAAATACTGTGCCAAAACATGAAGGAAACCAGATGAGATTGGGCGCATTCAGGGTGGTATGGCAGTAGATGGAAGGAAACCAGTGAAAACACCTGTCCCGTGAAACCATGAGAGAGGTTCCTCATACTTGGCAATGGGGAACCAAAATTAGTGTTTTATGGGACCTTTACTTCGGGCTGGTTCTTGTTTACATCTGTTCTGTATGTAACTTGGAAGAAAATTGTCACAAAATAACTCACTAGCTTTTAAGTAACATAAACCACAAATAGTGTAAAACATAGATGGTGATTTGGATTTCAGAACTAAGTAATCTATGCTGTTTGACCTCTAAAATGTGGTTCTCAAGGATAACAGTTGTCACAGGACACTTGACATTGTAACAGTAAATAACATATAAATAAGCAAACCATCAGCTTAAGGATTTTAAAAGAGAACCTGCTTCTAAAGCAGTATTTATGTAAGAAGACATCTGTGGTGCAGAGTGATGGAGCATAAAGTCTCACAGAGAGATAGGAGCACACCCAGAACTGAATCGGAGTGATTAGAATGTCAGTCCAGTGCTCTTCCACTGGAAACATGGTTGAGCTTGGTCTCGGAAGAAGAATGCCAGGCTGTAAATTGTAGCCTCACTCCCAACTAGCTGCACATGTTGGGAAAGTGACTTATTGCTCCTGTGATGCAGTGTTCTCTGTAAATTAAAGAGATGCTACTTGGGAGAAATACATTAAAAATTCAGAAATGTGCTGGAGATGTTTTGCCTAAGACCCAGGTGAGCAAGTATAGGGCTAGAGACCAGGAGCCCCCAGGAGCCCTAACCTCTGTCTAGAAACATTATGTATTACCCTACATTGTTAACCTTGTGCATTTCTATACCTTTTGCTACTAAGGAAATTTGCATCCTCTGACCATGGCTGTGGCTTTTTTCTATCCACAGCATCACTCTGCTGAAACCTCTCATCACCATTTGTGCTTATTTTGAAAATGTAATAAACTATCATCCAGTAAGTGATAAGTCTTTTTTCTTGCTGCTTTTTCACAATATTGTTTTCTTTTAGTCCATACATTTCTTAAATTTAGCATCTTTAATAATTCAAAAATACAATGTTCAAAATCTTTTTAACTTTCAGTAGAGACACTGTTTTTCCACATTTGCAACTTGTAAAGAATGAGATTAATTCTTACTGCATTAACTTCTGGAAAATATCTTCATAGTTCAGAATTTTTTAAAATTAATCTTGATCACATTTAACATCTTCCCGTATTTGCAATAAATGCTATTGTTGCAGTTAAGACAACATAAAATCAACTGCAAAAATTAGTTAACAATTTGAAAAGTGTTTTTAAAATCAAACCTTACTTGTTACCTTAACAGGAGGTACCACAATTTACACAGGTCATCTCGAGTTGAAAATAAATTCGTTGCCTTTTTACTTGTCTCCTAATTTTTCACAGAAAGTTAGTATGCTCTCTTATTTTATAGCAGGATTCTACTCCTCATTTCTCTTCGGAAGCAATGTAAGAGGTTGCAAGAAAAGTTCTTGAACTAAGGTAGACCTAACTATAAATTCCAACTTCACTGGGTATTTGGCTGAGTAATACTGGGAAAGTTATCCAGCCTTACTCAGCTTCAATTTTCCCAAAAGTGCAATAAGAAATAACTGCATCGGCCGGGCGCGGTGGCTCAAGCCTGTAATCCCAGCACTTTGGGAGGCCAAGACGGGCAGATCATGAGGTCAGGAGATTGAGACCATCCTGGCTAACACAGTGAAACCCCGTCTCTACTAAAAAATACAAAAAAATTAGCCGGCAAGGTGGTGGGCACCTGTGGTCCCAGCTACTTGGGAGGTTGAGGAAGGAGAATGGCGTAAACCCAGAAGGCGGAGCTTGCTGTGAGCTGAGATCCGGCCACTGCACTCCAACCTGGGTGACAGAGCGAGACTCCGTCTCAAACAAAAAAAAAAAAAAAAAGAAGTAACTGCATCTATTGCATAAATCAGTGTTTTAATTTACTTGTTTTATTTTAATTGATATTAATTTATTTATTCTTCATTTTATTTATTTATTTAAATAGTGTAGGCTAAAATAAGTAAATGGCATTCCACAGTTCTCAGAAAAATAATAATGACAACTAAATCACAGTTATTATTATGAATTAGGAAATATTTATACATTAACATTTCTTCAAAGCCCAGGAGAAACAAAAAGTTAATGTTCAAAGGCCTAGCTAAAATTTTCCTACTTCACACAAAAAATTACAAATATTACAAGTATTCATCATTTTTTCTATTTTTCTGTTGACTACATAGTTGCTTTTTTTACAGTTCTTTCTATGTTCTGGATACCGCTACTTTGAGATATATATTTTTAATAGATGTTGCAAGTATTTGCTTTTAACATATTGCTTCACTCAGTCATTTAGAACACCCTTGTTGCAGCAGTTTGCTATACTGATGTAACCATATTCATCAGTCATTTTTCATTAGTGTAGGACAGGGGTCCCCAACCCTCAGGCCATGGACAACTACCAGTCCGTGACCTGTTAAGAACCGGGCCACGCAGAAGGAAGTGAGTGGTGGGTGACTGAGTGAAGCTTCATCTGTAATAATAGCTACTCTTCATGGCTCACATAACCTCCTGAGCTCTGTCTCCTTTCAGACCAGTGGCAGCATCCGGTTCTTATAGGAGCACAAACCCTATCATGAGCTGCGCATGTGAGGGTTCCAGGTTGCACACTCCTTATGAAACCTAATGCCTGATGATTTGTCGTTGTCTCTCATCACACCCAGATGGGACCATCTGGTTGCAGAAAAACAAGATCAGGCTTCCACTGGTTCTACATTATGGTGCGTTTTATCATTATTTCATTTTATATTACAATGTAATAATAATATAAATAAAGTGCACACTAAATGTGATGCGCTTCAATCATCCTCAAACCATCCCCTCCCCACTCCTGTCTGTGAAAAAATTGTCTTCCACAAAACCGGTCCCTGATGCCAAAAACGTTGTGGACCGCTGGTGTAGGACATTTCAGTTAATGATGTTCAATTACTGGCCTTCCCTAGAGAAGGAGGACTCAGAATTGTGGGGAGGCTTTTTCAACTTACAAGGTAATGCAGATTCTGATATGCCTCCTGGCAGGCTGAGAGGATTAGCATGTTTCCACAATGCGCATCACTGCCATACTGTTGCAACTGGTGTCTTATGAAACAAAATGCTTAAAAAAACACAGTACATAGTCAAGAAAAATAAATTGACTAATATAAATCCTTACTTCTGAATTTGGACATAAGCTTCACATTCATAAGAGCTTCAAAAGAATGAATACCAATTAAAAATAGCTTGAAAAATAAGTTTTCACATTCTTTCAATAAAAGTGATGCCTTCTCTCCTCTTGGAAATATTTCTTTATTGTGGTAAAGTGCACATAACAGGAAACTTAGTATTCCAACCACTTTTCAGTGTACAGTTTAGTGACGTTAAATGTATTCACATTGTTCTGCAAATATCACTGCCATTCATGCTCAAAACTTCTTCTTCCCAAACGGCAACAGAGTAGCCACTAAACAATAGCTTCGCATTTACCTCCCCCCACTCTACCCCAACCCCTGGCAGCCAACATTCTGCTTTCTGTCTTTATGAATTTGCCTACCCTAGGAACCTCATGTAAGAGGAGTCATACAATATTTGTCCATGTCTAGGTTATTTCACAGAGCATTATGTCCTCATTAATCCATAATGTAACATGTGTTAGAATTTATTTCCCTTTAGGACTAAATAATATTCCATTGTATGTGTATATCACATTTTATTTATGTATTCATCTATAGATGAACATATGGGTTTTTTTTTTTTTTTTTTTTTGAGACGGAATCTCACTCTGTCACCCAGACTGGAGTGCAGTGGCGCGATCCCAGCTCACTGCAAGCTCCGACTCCCGAGTTCACGCCATTCTCCTGCCTCAGCCTCCCAAGTAGCTGGGACTATAGGTGCCCGCCACCACACAAGGCTTTTTTTTTTTTTTTTTTTTGTATTTTTAGTAGAGACGGGGTTTCACCATGTTAGCCAGGATGGTCTTGATCTCCTGACCTCGTGATCCGCCCGCCTCGGCCTCCCGAAGTGCTGGGATTACAGGTGTGAGCCACAGCGCCCGGCCCTGTATGGGTTGTTTCTACTTTTTAGTTGTTGTAAATAGCACTTCTATGAACATGGGTGTACAAAGACCTTATCAAGTCCTTACTTTCAATTATTTTAAGTATACACTAAAAGTGACATTTTAACTGATGTTAACTACTTGGATTAAAGACTAAAGAAAAAAAAATTACCATTGGATTTTCTTTTTGCACTCCTCATAATTAAAATGACTGATTATTTGTCACTAACAAAAGTCAACTTGGAAGAACCAGTTGTGACACAGATACCCAGCATGAAACCATAGTAAATATAGATCTTCTCAGATAACTTTTTTTGTTCTGTGCACTTTTGATACAATTCATGTACTTAAATGCGACATGAGCATTTTTGAGCCATGAGCAATTATTGAGCCAGAAATCCAATATCTACACGTCTTTATATGTCTTTGTCCTATAACATCCTCAGGAGACCTCCCTTAACAATAACTGCTCAAAAATGACTCACATATCGACGTGCAAACCAATCATTTGCAAAGATAACAGGACAGGAATCATTGGCTCTGACCAGTCATTTTTCACCACCTTGGAATAGGCTTCACTTCCGCTGAAGCACATGATCCCCCAAAATAATGCCTAAATAAAACTGAACTTCTGTTAAAGCATGAGGAAGGAGAAATGGCCAACTAATGGTATCTACTACACTCAGATAAAGTGAGTACATAAAATCCAAGGAGACTTCACTTAAATTAACTCAGTGGTACAAACAGAATAATTTAAAACTTATCTTCACCTAAATTTCAGATAATTATATTATTTTCCACTCAGTATAGTGTAAATGTGAACTGAAACTATATTAGGTATTTTGTCCATCTAGATTTAATTATAACATATGTTTTTATTTATTCACTTTATTGGGGGGAGGGGTCTAGTTTACTAGAATGTGTCTTCTATAAGGGAAGAGAGAGTCTATTTTGTCTGCTTCCATATTTTCAGTACAGGGTAAGAACATAGTATATATTTTCTTTAAAAAATGAACTAAGAACAAGTTTTTAAGTGTGTTAGGTATGCCACTTCAGAGCAGATATACAACTGTTTTTACTATATTATTACTTATATTGGATATTTCATTTCTACAATGGTTTTATTGTGTCACTTTACCTGTAGCATATTTTAAAAATAATGCCCCAAATTCACTACTCATCTTATAAGCTAGTATAGCCTTATTCATTGCTATTTCAAAGTCTTCTCTTACTTTGTCAATCCTATTCTATGTAACAATTCTTCTTTCCCTTCTTACACAAAGTACATATTTACATTTAACTTTTATCATTCTGCATTATGTCATGGACCAAAACAAACAAACAAACAAACAAAAAAACCCCAGAAGCTTGCTAGCATAGTAGATGATCTACCATTATCTAATATTGTATAGCAATTGGTAGAAACACCTCTTTCACAATCATGGGCTACTTCCCATTTTTAAAATCATCTTTCCTTCCTTCAAACACCACAGATGAGCTGGCCCTGATTCAGTGCTGTTTCTATTAATATTTTTGTTGCTCTAAGTATAAAATGAGAAGAACTGCTTAACTCATGCTCTGATTAAATTCTGGAAAGGAGAAGATTCCAGGCTTCAAGGCTAAAGGCAGCAAATGGAATTGTTAAACACTAAGGATTTATTACTCCCGTCCCCTCCTAAATCCCTTGCCTCCTATCACTCAAATATGCTCTGCACTTTGCTTCTTCTGGGTTTTGGCTTACTTAGTTTGTTTCGTCTACTTAGACTGTCTTCCTCATATAGGTTTCACTTTGGAAAAAAAAAAAAAAATCTAACCACCCTTCAGTGCTAGTCTTAAATTCTTCATCCTCCAGAAAACCTTTATGTTCATTCACCAACTGAAATGTTTTCTTCCTTTGAATCCACATGACAATTTGTGCTCTCCTACTTGACTTTATTATTATAGCATACGCTTACATCAACACATTACTAAACTTTTTTTCTCTCTCTGTCTCTCTCTCTCCCCCTCTCTCTCTGCCTCTCTCTCTCCCTTCTTTCTCTGACTCTTGTATAAAGTGCCTAGTATATTATATTGCATGAAGTTGGTTTCCTAGAAAGGACCCCTTTCCCTAGTCTGAATAACCCTCTGATTGTTTGAAGGGGGAGGGTTCCTTAGAGTTCTCAGTAGTCTGGAGACACAATCACTCCCATCACTGTATACCTCATCACAAGAAGTCCATGCATACTGTCCAGGGCATATCTCCCAACCCAGATGCTTCTTTCAATGCAATGTCTTTACACACCTTATCAAGACTCAGTATCTCACTGGACTTTTACCCTACTACCAAACTTTCCTCAGAATTCCTTGGAAATCACAGTCCATCATCAACAAAATCCCCTAAATATTCAACTTTCCCTCTTAGTGTTACCTATACTTTTTGATTCCTTCTTTCTCCCTATACCCCTCCTTGACAAAAGACGCTGCTTTCTGTAGATTCCCCAGTAGTGACTTCCATAATTTACATAGCACAGAGCATAGGAGTACAGAGCAAGCATCCTGCTGACTCCTTTGACACTCAGTCCCAATTCCTCCAAAGTGAATGACATCAGATAATACCACCCATTACATTTCCTTGTTATAGTCATCACATGCCTTTTGAGTAATCTCCTTTATTAGCGGACTAGTTTAACATTTGGCTTACCTTTTTTTCCTACATCACACTATAGGATTAGTAGTATAACTGGTGATGTAAAAATCCACAATGACATTCTAATCACAGTAGCATTTGACAGTCAATGATTCTCTTTTATCAATCTTGTTCTTTCCATGGTTCAGGGGCCTTGTATTTTCCCCGTATTCCTGCCACCTCATGGCAGCAACATCTCAGTATCCCCACACCCTTCTTCTCCTGATCTGTAAGTGCTGAAGTTCCCAAAGCTTAGTCTTTGTATTTTTTTGTCAAACCCATTTTCTGGGTGATTTCATCTTGACCCCTTTTTTTGCTCTCAAGTCTAGGTCAGCATTTGCAACCGCCTTGCCAAGAATTAGGTTTTCGTACTGAAAAAGCCTCATGAACCTTGATTACTGCCATCACAATAGGCAGTGGAGGAGATATGGGGATCTGTTCAGGACAAAAACCACCAAGTCATTCTTGATTTTTCCTAATGTCCCCTGAATAATTCATCAGCAAATCCTATATGTTCTATATTTTAACCCCCTTCTCAAGGTCTTCATAGCCTATCAACATTATTCAACCTACTGTCAAATTTTGCCTGGACTTGTCATGCATTTAACTCTACTTGTCCAAAACACTGTGTTACCCATTCCCGACATCCTCCCTGCACAGCATTGACAATAATCTTTTTATATTGGATTATGTCATAACTGTTTAAATCATTCAAAAGCTTTCTTTCCAACACACCTAGAACAAATCCCATATTCTAGCCCCAGGTACATTTCTGATCTCATTTCCTATCAGACTTTTTCATTCACACTAGCCTCCAGCTCCCTGTCTGCCTTTAGGGCTTTACAAAGTAATCCCAGAATGCTGCTCACTTAAGAATCCACAAGTCTTGATCTTTTCCTTTATTCAGGTCACTGTTTCAGTTTTATCCCAAAAGAACTATCTTGACTTTATTATCTAAAATAGCACCACTCTCATTCTTCCCTTGTCAACCTTTTTTTTCCCCTTAGAATTTATCACTACATAACTGACTGATTTATTCATTTCTTCAACTAGTTTGCCTGCATTACTCAGGTGGAAACTTTGATTGTTTGTTTGTTTGCTTTTTCAATTGCTCTAGATCCAACTTCTAGAACAGTGTTTAGCACATTATAGGTACTCAAACATATTTGACTAAATGATAGAACTAAATCAATTAAGAGTTAATAAGACTAAAATACAAAATGAGATAAAAATCAGCTACAAAGGATGCTTACTTGTGGTTAACAACATAAATTAAATATAATGAGTGACAGATTTGTGGACTACTTTTAGTTAAACTGCTGATTCAGATCAGGGGTCCGTACTTGGCATAGTGGAAGAGCTATTTTGCAAGCCCAACACAATTAGGTTGAATTTTTTTCTTACTGAGAGTGTTTGATAGGTGATAAAACTACACGTAAGAAGAGCTCTAATCATGATGCTCCTGGTAATAGGAAAATAAAGGCAATTATTCATGTGCAAAACTAGAGGCAATCAAAAGCTAGATTTGCCAGAGATGTTTAGGTTTTATGTGCAATTTACAGCTATTTACAAGTTAACCATTGAAATGCTGTCCAAAATTAACTCTGCAATTGAGAATCCAAAATGTTTAGCATCTAAACTTTTTCCTCAGTAAAATGCAATCTTTAAAATTTTTTCTAAATAATAAAACATTAGTAACACACAGTTGATTAGAAATAGTCATAAACATTTGATTATAAACAATTATAGTCATTAGTGATAATCATTTGATGATAAATAAAGAAAAAAATTGAAAATTTACAACTTTGGTCTTAGATACTGCATTTTTGAAATTCCAAACAAGCCAACATTTTCTGAGACATCAAGATCTTTGTAACTTTTAGTAAAGTACTAAAATTGGTAGAGTTATTTTTTTACTTTCACTCAATCAGTATTTAAAATTCAAACATTTATTTCAGAAAAAAAAATCGTTACTTAATTTATTGCACTATTTCTTTTTTTTTTTTTTTTTTTTTTTTTTTGGATGGAGTCTCGCTCTGTCGCCCAGGCTGGAGTGCAGTGGCCGGATCTTGGCTCACTGCAAGCTCCGCCTCCCAGGTTCACGCCATTCTCCTGCCTCAGCCTCCCTAGCAGCTGGGACTACAGGCGCCCGCCACCTCGCCCGGCTAGTTTTTTTGTATTTTTTTTTTTAGTAGAGACGGGGTTTCACCGGGTTAGCCAGGATGGTCTCGATCTCCTGACCTCGTGATCCGCCCGTCTCGGCCTCCCAAAGTGCTGGGATTACAGGCTTGAGCCACCGTGCCCGGCCTATTTCTTCTACTAGAAGTGGTAATTTAATATTTGTCATTAGAGATTCCATTTTGAGAATCCTTTGAGTTATCCTACTGGAGGAATACAAACCACTAAGAAAATATATACATTTCAACATCTTATTCAATGTAAAACATCATAAATATTTTGTTACTATTTTCATAGTAAAATAAAACTCAAAAAGTTGCTAAGTGCTTACCTGATATAATCTGTATTGAGTTTAGATAACTAAACTAATATAGCTCCAAGTTTCAGGCTTTTGTTTATATAGCGTAAGTATGCAGTTAATGCCAACTATAGGGTTAAAGCTTATCTGCAAAACCCAAGCTTTCCTTTTATTTTAGTTCTATATATTAACACAATTTCTCATACCTTCACTCTGAGTACAGAAGTAAACATTCTTGCATCTTCAGATACACCTCCGATGTAGAATTTTTTCTGAAACACTGGGGGATGATTATTTTCATCCTGAATCTCAATGTATACTTTAGCTGTATTGCCTGGAGGACAAGAAATGATGCATTTTTTACTGGTGGTTATTCATGGGGGGAAAAAAGCACCGAAGTAAATACTTGCTGCACTTTTTCTGGGAAACACTGAAAATAAATCAAAAGCCATTTCTAGATGGCATGCCTAGTACCCCCAAATTCAGGGGGACCCTGATAATGATGCTTCTGGTATAAAAATGTTAAGTTGCTGTTATTTCTTTTAATTACAATGTCCTGGTAATTCATTTTACTTGATTTAATTTGGCGCTAAAACATTTCACCCTGCCAATTTTAATGAAACAATTCAACTGTTCTTGTTCACAAACACTTCACACACAATACCAGTTATACCAATGGGACACAAATATGTAAACCCTTTATGAAATAATAGAAACTGCCATAAACTATTATATGAATATATATTTATTTATTCTTAAGTATAAAATCAGAAATGGCATTTCTTTAGCTTAAAATTGTACTATAGCATTTTTATTTTAAGACTAAAAGTAACAGTATTTGGGTGAGGTGTTTATTTCCAAATGGAAAACAAGTTTTATCATGCCTTGGAAACTGTCATTGCTAGAGGCTAACATTCACTGAAAACAATGTAGCTGAAGATAACATTATGACTCATAAATGCTTCATTTTGCCATTTAAATAACAGTAAATGTACCATAAATGATACATGTCATCATCAAATGTTAGAACCTCCCTCAAATCATTACACCTTTAATGAGAAATGTGGTACTTGTCACTAGTCCAAAAATGACCTTTTAAAAAACAATTTAATGTATAAAATTAACTTATAAACCAAATAAAATGGGAAATAAGTGGCTATTTATTTCATAAAAAAATAAAGTCAGATAAGTATTGCTAATGTATTACCTAAGTCAACTTTTCTGATGCATTTCAGTTATGATCAAATATATGGCAAGTAATGTACATACTATTTATCAAGGATGTCCTTATTTTGGTGTTTAACCTGTGTTTAATGTCTCCTGTACAATTTTAACTAATTAACCCCAGTGTAATTGCAGGATACATCATGGGTATACATTTGTATTGGTTGAATAAACTAATGAATGAATAGCTTGTATTAGTAAGAACTTAGAAATAGTCTGGTTTTGTTTGTTTGTTTGTTTGTTTTTTTGGTTGCCCTGGAAAAGGTCAGAGAGAACAGGGAGTTAACCCTATGATTTTGCTCCTATCCTGCTGATACTCATTCAGTTTTTCTCTATTTGTCATCTGTGACCTGGAAGAGGTAGAATCAAGAGGAAAACCGTGCTAGCTCAACAGAGAAGAGAACCCAGCAGGGATGTAGGGCTAATAGCAGATTATGCTTCTCTATCCTGCAGTGCCAGGGCTCTGACTTGTACCCTAGTCAGTCAATCAGAATTCATCCAAAATGAAATCATATTTAGTTTAGTAGCAGACCAATTTTATCTCTAGAATAAAAAATGCTAACAGCTCTAAATTTAAAAATAAAAGAGGAATTTTAGAATATATCACCTCTCCAATCACTTATTTCCTCTTTCATTCAGAAACATGTACAATTCACATGTGCTATTTCTTTTCAGAACTCTTAGAATTACAGAAGTCTCAGAAAAATACTGATGATGTATATTTTCTTCTTTAAATGGGATGAGTCATTTAAAATGTTATACAATTTTCAAAGAACAAGAACTTTGTCATGATCTCTTCCCTTACCTCCCAGCCCTAACTTCATATCTGGATGGCAACCAAATCCTACACGTCAACCTTATAAGCAGGTAAATTAATGCATAATAAATATATCTTGTGTCATTTTTCTCTCAGCTCCACAGCTGCCCATATACTTAAGTCTGTTGTTGTCTCACCTGAGTGATTAAACATCATCTGCTCCCCTGTCATGTCTTTCTAATGTGTCCTGCATTCTGATATAACAAAGACATTACAAAATATACAAATGGGATACATTAAATCAAATGTTAACCCAACAACCACCATTCATATGTACTTTTTTTTTTTTTTAAATGGAGTCTGGCTCTGATGCCCAGGCTGGAGTGCAGTGGCACAATTTCGGCTCACTGCAAGCTCCACCTCCTGGGTTCACACCATTCTCCTGCCTCCATCTCCCCAGTAGCTGGGACTATAGGCACCCACCACCACACTCAGCTATTTTTTTGTATTTTTAGTAGGGACGGGGTTTCACCACGTTAGCCAGGATGGTTTCCATCTCCTGATCTCGTGATCTGCCAGCCTCGGCCTCCCAAAGTGCTGGGATTACAGGTGTGAGCCACCGCTCCCAGTCTCATATGCACATTTAACAGAGACATTACAAAATACAGATAGGATACATTGAAGCAAATCTTAAACCAACCACCCATTTATATGTACATTCTATCATTGAATTGTTTCTTTAAACATTCATTATAACTTTTGAGGGACTGCCATGTGTTAGCTACTCTGGTTACCACTATGTGAGATAAAATATAAAATATATAATCTTCAAAA
Organism: Mandrillus leucophaeus; assembly: GCF_000951045.1. NCBI lineage: Eukaryota > Metazoa > Chordata > Mammalia > Primates > Cercopithecidae > Mandrillus > Mandrillus leucophaeus. Next base: position 426,531 of record NW_012110907.1, on the reverse strand, counting down.
CATAAACAATTTACATCAAACCATTTAGCATAAAATATAAGGCTCTTAATAATCTAACATGGTTATTTGGTTTTATTTTACTCTTCTCTCCATTTTATTATCATTGACAGATATTGCGAGCAATTTTGTGGCTGTAACTGTGTGTGTACATACACAATCCCAAACCCCTCACAGACACACACACACACACACACACACGCATGTATGCACGCAAACCTACAAACTTTACGAAGTCTTGAAGAATAAAGAAGGGTATTATAAAATATATGGACTCTATTACAGGTAGAACTTTAAGAAACTCATGATTTTGAGTTATCAGATTACTCATTTTTTTTCAAACAATACTACACTAATCCATTTTTTAATTGACAAATACATTTTAATACGTAGTGAATTTTTCACCATATCCTTACAAAGTCTATGACTAGGGAAGTAACTTGGTGGTATAGTCTACAGAAGAATAACTTTATTTGGCCCTGGTTTACTGAAAGCTAAGGGGCTTTGTTTTGTAAGTCAGGTGTTTATTTAGGTGTGTTCATATGTCTGATTAATAAGTACTAACAATTCTTTTTTTTTTTTTTTTTCCGAGATGGAGTTTGACTCCTGTTGCCCAGGTTAGAATGCAATGGCGCAACCTAGGCTCACCACAACCTCTGCCTCCTGGGTTCAAGCGATTCTCCTGCCTCAGCCTCCTGAGCAGCTGTGACTACAGGCATGTGCCACCATGGCCGGCTAATTTTTTGTGTTTTTTCAGTAGAGATGGGATTTTTCCATGTTGGTGAGGCTGGTCTCGAACTCCTGACCTCAGGTAATTCGCCCACATGGTCTCCCAAAGTTCTGGGAATACAGGCGTGAGCCACCATGCCTGGCCAACAATTCTTAAAAAGATCATGTGTATATTCATATACATACTTACATGTACACTTTGTGCATATAAGTTTAAGATTCAAATACCAAATTGTTCCTATGAAAGCTCCTTTGATTCAGTGGCCCGTATCAGTTATTGAGTGGTTTGTGGGAAAATGGTCTATGGATAACCCAAAATATGATTATATAACCTGAACATAATGGGGAGAGATGATTATACTTAATTATAATATTTTAATTAAATGATACTTATTTATAAGAAAATTTATGACTATACAATACTAAATTCCAGAATACTTCACAACCAGCACACAAACAAAAACTCAAAAACATTGTTTAGACTTAAAAAGAACTTACACATTTATTTATTTATTTTAAAAAGCCACGATCATTTAGTTCTTTTCACAAAATAGAAACAGCTATAATGTGATTTATAACAACACTGTATCATGAATTTCGAAATTTATGATGTTTGCTATATATCTAATTAGGTAGGAGAGTTTGTAATAGTCAACCAAAAATCAATACAAAATTGTGAAAAAGGTGTTTTCATTAAGTTTGTGGCTTAGAATAAAATTGTTAATTTTTATTTTCTATAATGTAAAATATACTAGTCTTCTTTTTTTTTTCCTTCTCCTTGATAATTTTAGGTAGTTGTCAGGTATTCCTCCTTTGAAATGCTATAGTGTATTAAAAATGTTTCTTTGTATAAATAATCTTTCCAGAGCTTAGTTTACATTGCATTTAGTTATAAGCATGATTTTATTCTTATTAGATTTCAATATTCTTAAAGATGGAAATTGTATCTCCTACATCTATTAGTACTATAATGCTTCAGTTTGTAGATAGTTTTTCCCCCCTCAGATATTATTCTAACAGAATTTCTTAATTTTTGCTGAACAAAAAAGTTGATATTCAATTAATTTGTTAATTTTCATTGATTATAATCATGAGATTATGATTAACTGAAACAAAAAGTTAACTCTTAGAAGGATATGAGGGCGTTCACTAAATCAAAGTGAAGTCCAAAGAAGGCTTTTGGTACCACAAAACAATCAGGAAGTTGCAGAGTCTTTAATGTTTGATTTTCTTGCAGGTAACTACAGATGAAATAACAGCAAACTCTGTTCTTCTATGTTCTTTTACCCTACTTCTTCCTTTTTTTTTTTTTTAAACAAACAAAAAAACAACCCACTAGGCTTAAGAATCATACCCTGGGGACACATTACCTGACTTTCCTAATTTGGCTCATGTGCTTGATCCTTGTCTCAGGGAGGAAAAGTCACCAGATCATCCACTTGAGAAATCATTGGGATAATTACAAGAAATTGTAGTGTTTCTACTTAAAGAATGTAAAATAAATGTTGGCCAGTAAAAAAAGTAAAAGCAAATAAATGTACACCTATAGTTAAATCACTAGAACAGCATTTTTTTTGATTTTTTAATTCATGTATACACAATGTACATGACATCATCGATTTCCTTAGCTCACATGCTTCCCCACTGAGGACTGTACCATGTTCTTCCACCACATTTGGATATTGATTATTTCAAGGTAGAAACTTGGAAGCAACTCTGATTTAAATTATTTTAAGATAGGCTGTTTTTTATCTCCTTGAGTATATACAAAAACTTTTTTTCCATGTCGTATCCTTTATTTAATGTAGACATCAAACATATAACCAAATAAAGATGCTAGAAAGAAAAAGGAAAGCACCATGATAAAACAGATTGAAAAATGTTAGGGGACCAACATGCATGCCTAATATCCTTGTATTCTCCTCCAGTCTCCCTTCTGACTCATCTAAACAATGCAAGTATTGGAAAGAGAACCAAAAACAGTGAAAGAAATTACAAACTAGGCTAAAGAGTTATTTGGAAAGTGTTTTGGTTAAGAGACATTATAATTTTTCTGTGTGCTTTGGGGCACCCTGCCTTATTTTTCTTCCATTATTAATTTTTTTCTCCAATTTTCTATGGGACAATCTTTTCTTTGGCCAGAACATTTGGCTTTAGTAAGCTATAAGTTTTAAAAATGATTCCCGAGGTAAGAAAATGTGAGATACCTTCTTGCAATGTTTTAAAGAAAGAGAAAATAATACTTTTATGTAGTCAAGCTCAGGAAAAAAATGTAAGACTTAGTATAGATACCTCCTTGAATATTTCTTCTGTTCTATTTTAGACATTTAAACCTGGTGGAAGGAGTTCAGAAGAGTGATTTTAAATACCTATTAACCTCAACTTGACTCTATGATCTTTAAGACCAAATTTAGTTTGATTTTTCCCTTCCCTTACTTTTGATAATCAATACCATAATGTTAGTTTTTTCTTTTTAGGAAGACCCTATTATCCTCAAGATGAATCCATTTCATTTATCCACATGACTAATCTAGTGCCTACACTGCACTGGATTTTCAAAGAGAGCCTTACTGAATAGAAAGCCAATGAGTTAAAAGCGTTCTCAACTGTGATCAATTTGGCTTCTCTAGAGCCATTTTTGGTAGTCATGACTGTGTGGATAGGGGAAGGTAGTGCTACTGGAAATAAATGAGTAGAGGTCAGGGATGGTGAGAAATGTTCTGTGATGAACAGAATGGGTCCTCATCCCAAACAAACAAACAAAATATTTGTCCCAAAATGTCATTAGTGATGAGGCTGAGAAACCCCAAGTTAAGTAAAAAGAGAAAGAGGAATTAGATGAGTTAAGATAAAATGGAAAGTTTCCAAAAAGCTATAGTAACACCCTCCTCAATCCATCTGCATGTACATGCCTTTAATGTGGAACTTATCAATATATGCTGTAATTATTTGATCACACATTGGTTAAACTCTTTTTGATTGTGTCCTATAAAGTCAAGGGTTCAAGCCTGTTTACTTCTACTCCTGTCACTGCCTCCTAGCCTCTGTTCCTGACATTTTCTCAATCTAAAATATTCTTAACTCTAAGTCATTTCTTTAGTCATTGCTGGCAAATACACATTATAGAAATATTTATTCCTGTACTTGGGAATGTAGGAGTTTAGTCTGATTAGAAAACATACACTAGACTATATTTTCCTCAACACCTTAAAGGAAAGGACTGTGTTTTTCTTATTGTTATATATCCTTCTTGCCTAACACATTAAATGATTTTTTAAATTGTTATCATGGTAAATGATTTATAGAGTCTTCAAACAGTCCTATTGAAGATAATTTTTAAAAGGCCTGGAATATCAGATTTATATTTGTTAATTTGTTGGTATCAAGAGATTGAAGTCAGTTCCTGACTCTAAAAGTACACAATTTTTTATGCTGTTTTTCTTTTAAGACAATTTTTGTTTATGCTTTACGGGTAAATTAATTCTGGAAGCATTGTGACTTCTACATAGTAGGTGATATGGTTTGACTCTGTGTCCCTACTCAAATCTCATCTTGAACTATAATCCTCACATATCAAGGGAAGAACCTGGTGGGAGGTGATCAGATCATGGGGGCAGTTTTCCCCAGTGTGTTCTCATGTAGTGAGTTTGCATGAAATCTGACGGTTTTATAAGGAGTGCTTCCCCCTTCACTCTCTGTTTCCTGCTGCCTTGTGAAGCAGGTACTTGCTTCTCTTTCCCCTTCCACCATGGTTGTAAGTTTCCTGAGGCCTCCCCAGCCATGCAGAACTGTGAGTCAATTAAATATCTTTTCTTCATAAATTACCCAGTCTCGGGTACTTCTTTATAGCAGTGTGAAAACAGACTAATACAGTAGGTGTTCAATAAATGTTAAATTAAATTGTAATTGCTACCACTTCACTACTCCCAAGTGTCCTCTTAAATAAAATAAATTGCTCTATTTTATTCCTGTAAATTAAATGAGGTAACAGATTTTTAAGCATTTAAAAATCATAATAACAGACATCCCTGTTCCAAGATGGCTGAATAGGAACAGCTCCGGTCAGTAGCTCCCAGTGTGACTGGTGCAGAAGACAGGTGATTTCTGCGCTTCTAACTGAGGTACCTAATTCTTCTCAATGGGACTGGTTGGACAGAGGGTGCAGCCCACAGAGGGTGAGCCGAAGCAGGGCAGGACATTGCCTCACCTGGGAAGCACCAGAGGTTGGGGGATTTCCCTTTCCTAGCCAAGGGAAGCCATGGTAGATTGTACCCAGTAAATAGGGACACTGCTGCTCAAATGCTGCGCTTTTCCAGTCTTAGCAAATGGCACACCAGGAGCTTATACCCACGCCTGCTTGGTGGGTCCCATGCCCACAGAGCCTTGCTCACTACTAGTGCAGCAGTCTGAGATTGATATGCGAGGCAGCAGCCTGCCAGGGGAGGGATGTTTGCCATTGCTGAGGCTTGAGTAGGTAAACAACGTGGCTGGGGAAGCCCAAACTGGGAGGAGCCCACTGCAGCTCAAAAAGGTCTGCTGCTTCTGTAGACTCCACCTCTGGGGGCAGGGCATAGCTGAATAAAAGGCATCAGAAACTTCTGCAGACTTAAATGCCCTGGTCTGACAGCTCTAAAGAGAGCAGTGGTTCTCCCAGCACAATGTTTGAGCTCTGAGAACAGACAGACTGCCTCCTCAAGTGGGTCCCTACCCCTATGTAGCCTAACTGGGAGACACCTCCCAGTAGGAGCTGACTGACACCTCATACAGGTGGGTGGCCCTCTGGCACAAAGCATCCAGAAGAAGGATCAGGCAGCAATATTTACTGTTCTGCAATATTTGCTGTTCTGCAGCCTCCGCTGGTAATACCCAGGCAAACAGTTTGGAGTGGACCTCCAGCAAACTCCAGCAGACCTACAGCTGAGGGACCTGACTGTTAGAAGGAAAACTAACAAACAGAAAGGAATAGCATCAACATCAACAAGAAGGACATCCACACCAAAACCCCATCTGTAGGTCACCAACATCAAAAACCAAAGGCAGATAAAACCACAAAGATGGGGAGAAACCAGAGCAGAAAAGCTGAAAATTCTAAAAACCAGAGCACCTCTTCTCCTCCAAAGGACCACAGCTCCTCGCCAGCAACGGAACAAAGCTGGATGGAGAACGACTTTGATGAGTTGACAGAAGTAGGCTTCAGATGGTCGGTAATAACAAACTTATCTGAGCTAAAGGAGGATGTTCGAATCCATCATAAGGAAGCTAAAAACCTTAAGAAAATTTTAAATGAGTGGTTAACTAGAAGAAACAGTGTAGAGAAGACTTAAAATGATCTGATGGAGCTGAAAACCATGGCAGGAAACTACGTGACACAGGTGCAAGCTTCAATAGCCAATTTGATCAAGTGGAAGAAAGGGTATCAGTGATTGAAGATCAAGTTAATGAAATAAAGCTAGAAGAGAAGTTTAGAGAAAAAAAGAGTAAAAAGAAACGAACAAATCCTCCAAGAAATATGGGACTATGTGAAAAGACCAAATCTACATTTGATTGGTGTACCTGAAAGTGGTGAGGAGAATGGAACCAAGTTGGAAAACACTCTTCAGGATATTATCCAGGAGAACTTTCCCAACCTAGCAAGGCAGGCCAACATTCAAATTCAGGAAATACAGAAAACACCACAAGATACTCTTATTCTAAAACTGACCACATAGTGGGAAGTAAAGCACTCCTCAGCATGTGTAAAAGAATAGAAATCACAACAAACTGTTTTTCAGACCATAGTGCAATCGAATTAGAATTCAGGATTAAGAAACTCACTCAAAACCACACAACTACTTGGAAACCGAAAAACATGCTCCTGAATGACTACTGGGTTAATAATGAAATGAAGGCAGAAATAAAGATGTTCTTTGAAACCAATGAGAAGAAAAACACAACCTACCAGAATCTGTGGGACACATTTAAAGCAGTGTGTGGAGCTAAATTTATAGGACTAAATGCCCCCAAGAGAAAACAGAAAAGATCTAAAATTGACACCCTAACACCCTAAAAGAACTAGAGAAGCAAGAGCAAACAAATTCAAATGTTAGCAGAAGGTAAGAAATAACTAAGATCAGAGCAGAACTGAAGGAGATAGAGATACAAAAAACCCTTCAAAAACTCAATGAATCCAGGAGCTGGTGTTTTGAAAAGATCAACAAAATTGATAGACTGCTAGCAAGACCAATAAAATCTTACATCCTCCCAAGACTAAATCAGGAAGAAGTTGAATCTCTGAATAGACCAATAACAGGCTCTGGAATTGAGGCAATAAATAATAGCCTACTAACCAAAAAAAAGTCCAGGACCAGACGGATTCACAGCCAAAGTCTACTAGAGGTACAAAGAGGAGCTGCTACTTTCCTTCCGAAACTATTCCAATCAACAGAAAAAGAGGGAATCCTCTCTAACTCATTTTATGAGGCCAGCGTCAACCTGATACCAAAGCCTGGCAGAAACACAACAACAAAAAAAGAGAATTTTAGACCAATATCCCTGATGAACATTGATGTAAAAATCCTCAATAAAATACCAGCAAACTGAATCCAGCAGCACATCAAAAAGCTTATCCACCAAGATCAAGTAAGCTTCATCCATGGGATGCAAGGCTGGTTCAACATACACAAATGAATAAACATAATCCATCACATAAACAGAACCAATGACAAAAGCCACATGATTTTCTCAATAGATGCAGAAAAGGCCTTTGAGAAAATTCAACAGCCCTTCATGCTAAAAACTCCCAATAAACTAGGTATTAATGGAACATATCTCAAAATAATAACAGGTATTTCTGACAAACCCACAGCCAGTATCTTACTGAATGGGCACAAACTGGAAGCATTCCCTTCGAAAACTGGCACAAGACAGGGACGCCCTCTCTCACCACTCCTATTCAACATAGTGTTGGAAGTTCTGGCCAGTGCAATCAGGCAGGAGAAAGAAATAAAGGGTATTCGATTAGGAAAAGAGGAAGTCAAACTGTCCCTGTTTGCAGATGATATGATTGTATATTTAGAAAACCCCATCGTCTCAGCCCAAAGTCTCCTTTAGCTGCTAAGAACTTCAGGAAAGTCTCAGGATACAAAAATCAATGTGCAAAAATCACAAGTATTCCTATACACCAATAACAGACAAACAGAGAGCCAAATCATGAGTGAACTCCCATTGGCAATTGCTACAAAGAGAATAAAATACTTAAGAATCCAACTTTCAAAGGATGTGAAGGACCTCTTCAAGAAGAACTACAAACCCCTGCTCAATGAAATAAAAGAGGACAGAAACAAATGGAAGAACATTCCATGCTCATGGATAGGAAGAATCAATATTGTGAAAATGGCCACACTGCCCAAGGTAATTTACAGATTCAATGCCATCCCCATCAAGCTACCAATGACTTTATTCACAGAATTGAAAAAAAAAAAAAAAAAAAAAACTACTTTAAAGTTCATATGGAACCAAAAAAGAGCCCACATAGACCAGACAATCCTAAGCAAAAAGAACAAAGCTGGAGGCATCACACTACCTGACTTCAAACTACTACAAAGATACAGCAACCAAAACAGCATGGTACTGGTACCAAAACAGAGATATAGATTAATGGAACAGAACAGAGGTCTCAGAAATAACACCACACATCTAGAACCATCTGATCTTTGACAAACCTGAGAAAAACAAGAAATGAGGAAAGAATTCCCTATTTAATAAATGGTGCTGGGAAAACTGGCTAGCCATATGTAGAAAGCTGAAACTGGATCCCTTCCTTACACCTTACACAAAAATTAATTCAAGATGGATTAAAGACTTAAATGTTAGACCTAAAACTATAAAAAACCCTAGAAGAAACCTGGGCAATACCATTCAGGATATAGGCATGGGCAAGGACTTCATGACTAAAACACCAAAAGCCACAATAGACAAATGAGATCTAATTAAAATAAAGAGTTTCTGCACAGCAAAAGAAACTACCATCAGAGTGAAAAGGCAACCTACAGAATGGGAAAAAATTTTTGCAATCCACCCTTCTGACAAAGGGCTAATATCCAGAATCTACAAAGAACTTAAAGAAATTTACAAGAAAAAAATCAAACAACCCCATCAAAAAGTAGGTAACTGATATGAACACTTTTCAAAAGAAGACATTTATGCAGCCAACAGAGACATGAAAAAATGCTCATCATCACTGATCATCAGAGAAATGCAAATCAAAACCACAATGAGATATCAGCTCACACCAGTTAGAATGGCGATCATTAAAAAGTCAGGAAACAACAGATGCTAGAGAGGATGTGGAGAAATAGGAATGCTTTTACACTGTTGGGGGGAGTTTAAACTAGTTTAACCATTGTGGAAGACAGTGTGGGTATTCCTCAAGGATCTAGAGCTAGAAATACCATTTGACCCGGTGATCCCATTACTGGGTATATATCCAAAGGATTATAAATCATGCTACTATAAAGACACACACACACATATGTTTATTGCAGCACTATTCACAATAGCAAAGACTTGGAACTCACTCAAATGTCCATCAATGACAGACTGGATTAAAAAAAATGTGGCACATATATTCCATACTTTATGGAATACTATGCAGCCATAAAAAAGGATGAGTTCATGTCCTTTGCAGGGACATGGATGAAGCTGGAAACCATCATTCTCAGCAAACTATCACAAGGAT